>NW_027256897.1:5885752-6003252 GCF_029215685.1 Pituophis catenifer annectens | reverse complement strand
TGGTGTCTTATGTGAAATGAGGCTAGCATGCTAACAAAACATTACACCACCCTCTAAGAGCCAACTAATTCACAACAATCTTCTAACAGATCTTCTAACAGATTATCAGGGTTGGAAGGGAGCTTGCAGGTCATCTAGTCCAACCCCCCCCCCCACTTCACCCAAGCAGGAGATCCTACACCATTTCAGTCCAGTCTCTTCTTGAAAGCTTCCAGGGATGAAGCTCCCACAACTTCCGAAGGCAACTTCTGTTCCATGGGTTGATTGTTCTCACTGTCAGAACATTTCTCTTTATTTCCAGGTTGAATCTCTCCTTGGTCAGTTTCCATCCATTATTCCTTGTCTGGCCTTCGGGTGCTATGGAAAATAGCTTGACCCCCTTCCTCCTCTCTGTGGCAGCCCCTCAAATATTGGAAGATGCTATCCTGTCTCCCCTGGTCCTCCTCTTCTCCAGACTAGCTAGAGAGGCTCTATAAAAAAAGGAGGCTTCTCTAGGATTTCCATCTTTGTGGTTACTTTGGTTTTTGGTTCCTGGATACCTGAGTCACCTGAGCTTGGAAGCTGCTGGCATACAGGGTGAGTAGGGGACAGGTTTGGCTTGGGGGAAGGGTTGCTATTCATGTAGTAGAGACAAGACCTCATGGTGCTATTTTAGAGTATGTGTATCTTCTTCTTCTTCTTCTTCTTCTTCTTCTTCTTCTTCTTCTTCTTCTTCTTCTTCTTCTTCTTCTTCTTCTTCTTCTTCTTCTTCTTCTTCTTCTTCCTCTCCTCCTCCTCCTCCTCCTCCTCCTCTCCTCCTTCTCCTTCTCTCCTCCTCCTCCTTATGTTTAAGGTTTAATTGTTTAAGGTGGTTAGCTGTAATAAAGGCTTCTCTAGGATTCCATCTTTGTGGTTACTTTGGTTTTTGGTTCCTGGATACCTGAGTCACCTGAGCTTGGAAGCTGCTGGCATACAGGGTGAGTAGGGGACAGGTTTGGCTTGGGGGAAGGGTTGCTATTCATGTGGTAGAGACAAGACCTCATGGTGCTATTTTAGAGTATGTGTATTTTCTTCTTCTTCTTCTTCTTCTTCTTCTTCTTCTTCTTCTTCTTCTTCTTCTTCTTCTTCTTCTTCTTCTTCTTCTTCTTCTTCTCCTTCTCCTTCTCCTTCTCCTTCTCCTTCTCCTTCTCCTTCTCCTTCTTCTCCTCTCCCCTCCCACTCTCCTCCTCCTCCTCCTCTTCATCCTCACAAATCCCATTTCCTTCTAGCACTGATGATGTTATTTAGTGGGATAATGAAATGTTTGCACGTAAACAACCAAGCGCAGAGAGTAACAAGGACCCCTCAATCCTCCTCTTCCTCCCCCTTCTTCTCCCCCTCCTCCTCCCTCTCCTCCCCCAGTGTACCCATACCATAAGAAATTTAAGGACAGATGGACAGACTTAAATCTGTCTACCCACTTTGGCAGGAGAAAGGCAAACCCAGCATAGGAGACTAAATCATTCACCTTATGGGATACGGGCGTATGAATCTTCCTGTCCTCAGCATTTTCATTTTGTTTTCTGCAAGGATTCTCCTGAACAGTGTAGCCAGTTCTGTTTTGCACTCCAAAGCAAAGGAAAACCGAATGTTTTGTGTGTGTGTGTGTGTGTGTGTGTTTTTTTTTTTTAATGTGCCCTAAAGAGACTGAAATCATAAAGAGGAGGAAATACAGGGCAGCTTTTAATCAAATGCACGAGTTCAGTTCTTGCATTTCCAAACCAATGGTTGAAGTTCCAAAATGCCCCCCCCTTTTTTTTTTCATTGATCATAAGCGTAGATTTAGCAATATTGTTCAGATTTTTTTTTTTTTAAAAAAAAAAAGGTTTCCAAGATGGCTAAAATACAGAAGAGAGAAAAATTGAATTCAGAGCCCCACGGTCCAAATAATAGAATAACAAGAGTTGGGAGGGACCTTGGAGGTCTTCTAGTCCAACCCCCTACTCAGGCTGGAAAACCTACACCCGTGAACCTATGGCATGCGTGGCAGAGGTGGCACATAGAACCCTCTCTGTGGGCACACGTGCCGTTGCCAGCTGCGCTTCTGGTTTGTGGCATGCATATGCGTGCTGGCCTGCTGGTGTTCGCGGGTGCCAGAGCACCGGAAAACAGCACAGGTGAAATCCAGCAGGTTCTGACAGACTCTGGAGAACCGGTAGCGGAAATTTTGAGTAGTTCAGAGAATGAGCAAATACCACCTCTGGCTGGCCCCCGAGTGGGGTGGGAATGGAGATTTTGCAATATCCTTCTCCTGGAGTGGGGTGGGAATGGGGATTTTGCAGTATCCTTCCCCTGGAGAGGGGTGGGAATGGAGATTTTGCAGTATCCTTCCCCCAGCAGTGGGGAGGGAATGGGTATTTTGCAGTATCCTTCCCCTGGAGTTTGGTGGGAATGGAGATTTTGCAGTATCCTTCCCCCAGGAGTGGGGAGGAAATGGGGATTTTGCAGTGTCCTTCCCCTGGAGTGAGGTGGGAATGGGGATTTTGCAATATCCTTCTGCTGCAGTGGGGTGGGAATGGGGATTTTGCAGTATCCTTCCCCTGGAGTGGGATGGGAATGGAGATTTTGCAGTATCCTTCCCCCAGGAGTGGGGAGGGAATGGGGATTTTGCAGTGTCCTTCCCCTGGAGTGGGGGGGAATGGTGATTTTGCAATATCCTTCCCCTGGAGTGGGGAGGGAATGGGGATTTTGCAATATCCTTCCCCTGGAGTGGGGAGGGAATGGGGATTTTGCAGTATCCTTCCTCTGTCACGCCCACCAAGCCACACCCACCCACCCAGCCACGCCACGCCCACCAAGCCACACCCACAGAACCGGTAGTAAAAAAAAATTGGATTTCACCACTGGAAAACAGCTTGAAAAATGGCCTGAAAACAGTCCAAAAAACGACCTGAAAATGACCGAAAAAAACCAGCCAAAAAACAGGTATACATGTGCCGGCCAGCTGTCTTTGTTTTTTCAGTGCTCCAGTACTCACAAATGCATGAACCTGCACGCACATTCCGGAAAGGGCACTCAATGCCCAATAGGTTCGCCATCCCTACCCTCCACCCATTTCCAACAAATCAGAGCCCACCAAGGCTGGGAAATCAGGGTTAGTTGGAGTTTACGGTCTCTCTTTCCTAGAAGACAAAGAAGGCAGGGGAAAATAAAAAATCACCCTTCCAAAGCTAAGCTGGAATGTCTGTTCATTTGCTAAATGGAAATAACTATTCCTGGGTATTTATGCATGTGACATTTGGATGTTGAATTGGTTTACATTCAATTATCTTATTTGAGGGCTGCTAGCACGTCGGCGTCCCCAGCTATTCCGTTCAACCGGATTAAATATGCAGCGTACACCAGACCTTGAAACAAAGCTTTCATCGGAAACCTTTATCATCACACGCCAAGCCATTTCTCCGGCTCCGGGAAACCTATGATTATAATCAGGAGCCTTTGGACAATTGTGATTTGAATCCAGAATTGCATTTTACGCCGGGAGCAGTCTAGCAGAAAAAGGCCACGGAGGAGAAAACGAGAGCGGGAGAGAGAAGAAAGGAGTTGCGACTGTCATAACAAAACTTTCGGCAATCACTCTTGTGCTGCCAAAGCCCTCCGTCTCAAACCTGGCCCAACCTTGCTTGAAAAATTGTCTTTTCAGTTGCAGTGCCGCCGGCAAACCTAGTTTAAGTTTGATTGGCTTCCCATCTGGCCTAAAATAACAACCAGATCCCCATGTGAAGAGTTCACGTTAATACAATGCTAGTTTTGTACAGGTAGCCCTTGACTTACAAGGGCTCTTTTAGGGACTGTTCGAAGTTACAACGGCAAGAAAAATAGTGGGGATTAGGAGGAGGAGGAGGAGGAGGAGGAGGAGGAGGAGGAGGAGGAGGAGGACTGTGAGGTCCTTGATGGTCTCTGAGCTTGGTTGTTTTCTTGCAGACATTTTATGACCCAACTAGGTAACCTCATCAGTGCTAGAAGGGAGGTGAGTTTGGAGAAAGAAGGAGGAGGAGGGGGAGGAGGAACAGGACGAAAGGAGGAGGGGGAAAGGAGTTGGACTATGGGGTCTTTGGTGCTCTCTGAGCTTGGTTGTTTTCTTGAAGACGTTTCATGACCCAATTATGTAATATTATCAGTGCTAGTAAGGAGTGGAGTTTGCAAGGAGGAGGAGGAAGAGGAGGAAGAGGAGGAGGACTGTGGGGTCCTTGGTGCTCTCTGAGCTTGGTTGTTTTCTTGCAGATGTTTCATTACCCAACTAGGTAACATCCTCAGTGCTAGAAGGAGTGTGGTTTGTGGAGTGGAGGAAAAGGAGGAGGAGGAGGAGGAGGAGGAGGAGGAGGAGGAGGAGGAGGAGGAGGAGGAGGAGGAGGAGGAGGAGGAGGAGGAGGAGGAGGAGGAGCTCCTGGAATCCTTGGTGCTCTCTGAGTTTCGTGATTTTCTTGCAGACATTTAATTACCAATGGACATTAACATCATCAGTGCTAGTAAGGAGTAGGGTTTGCTCTCATTTCTCTTATTAACCCCACTCTCTTCTTGTCCTGATGATATTACCTAGTTGGGTAGTGAAATGCCTGCAAGAAAACCACCAAACTCAGAGAGCACCAAGGACCCCACAGTTGCTGTTGTTGTCGTTGTCCTCCTCCTCCTCCTCCTCCTCCTCCTCCTCCCTCCTCCTCCTCCTCCTCCTCTTCCTCCTCCTCCTCCTCCTCTTCGCAATGCCCACTCCCTTCTAACACTGGTGATGTTACCTAGTTGGGTAATGACAAATCTGCAAGAAAATCACCAAGCTCAGAGATCACCAAGGACCCTTCAAGTTAGAAATAAACAAACCGTATGTCGGTTTATAAAACCAAGGAACACCGGAGCATAAATAACCACCGCAAAAAGGGAGACTCTTAAAAATAATTTGGGAAAAATATGTAGGTATTTTCAAAGGGGGAAAAAAGTTCTTTCTCCGCAGCGTTTCCCAAAGGCACTCAGAAGATTCTGCGCCCGATAAGCAAGAAAAAGATTTGGCTTCTCTTTATTCAACTTCATCCTTTCCCTACCCGGCACCCCTCAAAAAAAGAGAAAAAAACAGCCTTTTTCTCATTATAATGCCAACACACTTCCTCGCTAGACCATTTCTCTTCCTATTGTCTCAGTCTCCAATATTCTGCCCTTTTCAAGATATTTCTAAGAGAATAGCAAAGCTGTACATTTTGGGTTTTTCTTTGTGTATGGGTGAATTTTTTTTTAAAAAAAAACAAATATATATATATGGATATATATATATATACCCTGGAAGTTGAACTTTGCCTCCTCCTTCAATTCAAACAAAACATAGACGAGTTTTGGCTTGTTGCAAAAAAAAATAAAAATAAAAAAAATAAGGAACTTGGAATTGGGTTGTGTTTAAAATTCATGACTTCGCGTCTCTTCTCTTCCCTGCCTACCTAAGTAACTTTCTTCAAGGAAAGTGAAAAGCAGTGAACTAGAAAAGAAAGGATAGAAAGGGGGGGTATTTAAATGCCATCCTATCTTTCTTTCTTTTCTTTTCTTTTTTTTTTTTTCAAGGAGGGCTGTGAGTATCTTAAAGCTACGGAAGACGCCGGTGAACTGTGAGCTTCCTAGCAAATTGAGTCGGAATCACTGGAGATCGGAGCTGGTTACGCTGCCACCCTTCCGAGAAAAACTCACTTGTCATCCTCAGATTGATTCACTGTCCTTTCGGAAACTTGCCTGCGAAAGTTGGATTTTCACAGTTCTCTTCCAACCGAAATGGATTTTTCCAGAGGTGGGCGTCAAATTTTTTTACTACTGTTTTTGGCTTGGTGGGCATGGCAGGGAAAGGATACTGCAAAATCCCCATTCCCTCCCCACTCCAGGGGAAGGATACTGCAAAAATCCCAACCAGCTGGGACTCGGGAAGCAGAAAATAGATGGGGGCAGGGCCAGCCAGAGATGGTATTTGCCAGTTCTCCAAACTACTCAAAATTTCCACTACTGGTTCTCCAGAACCAGTCAGAAACTGCTGAATAACCACCTCTGGTGCAGCATCACAAAACACGGCAATTTGCTCGCATGCGCCATCCGTGTCAAAAAAACACGCTTATACACTCATGCATACCGTCCGCTCAGGGGTGAAATCCAGCAGGTTCTGACAGGTTCTGGAGAACTGGCAACAGCTCACTACTGGATTTTTCCATTCAGAAAACATTTTTAAAAAAAGCTTTCAAAAATCAGAGTGGACAGCTCCGATTTCCACATAGATTGAACCCACATTTTACCTCAATTCAATAATTCAGTTTTTGAAGGGAGTTGATTGGCGCAGCCACAACGGTCTGGTGGCAAGTTATTCCACGGATTAATTGTTCTCACTGTCTATTGAATTAGGAGAAGTTACGAAGGTCACCTAGTTAAATATAACACTCTTGTTTTCTCCTAATGTTTAGTCAGAATAATGGAGTTAGAAGGGACCTTGGAGGTCTTCTAGTCCAACCCCCTGCTCGAGCAGAAGACACTGTACCATTTCAGAAAACGGTTGTCCAATCTCTTCTTAAAAACTTCCAGTGTTTGAGCATTCACAACTTCTGGAGGCAAGTTGTTCCACTGGTTAATTGTTCTCACTGTCAGGAAATTTCTCCTTAGTTCTAGGTTGCTTCTCTCCTTGATTTAGTTTCCATTCATTGCTTCTTCTCCTGCCTTCAGGTGGTTTGGAGAATAGCTTGACTCCCTCTTCTTTGTGGCAGCCCCTCAAATATTGGAAGACTGTTATCCTTCTTTCCATTAAACTAGACATACCCAATTCCTGCAACCGTTCTTTCTAGGTTTTAATATGTTGATCATCTTATAATAGAATAACAGAGTTGGAAGGGACCTCGGAGGTCTTCTAGTCCAACCCCCTGCTCAGGCAGGAAACCCTACACCACTTCAGACAAATGGTTATCCAACCTCTTCTTAAAAACTTCCAGTGTTGGAGCATTCACAACTTCTGGTGGCAAGTTGTTCCACTGATTAATTGTTCTAACTGTCAGGAAATTTCTCCTTAGTTCTAAGTTGCTTCTCTCCTTGATGAGTTTCCACCCATTGCTTCTTGTCCTGCCTTCAGGTGCTTTGGAGAATAGCTTGACTCCCTCTTCTTTGGGGCAGCCCCTGAGATATTGGAACATGTATGTTTCTTTGTATGTTTCTTGCCCGTCAAAGACTCAGGGCATATTGTTATCCCTTCTGGTTGAAGATGACTCCTGATGCTCTGTTTTCTCCTTTTTTTTTTCAACCTCAACGATTCCTATAGAGAAACATTATAATCCACTTAGAGAACACTTTATTATAAAGAAGATCCAACATTATACAAGCCCAATCTCACTTCCCTCCCCATCAAAGCTTTATTTCCAACCATTTTCCTTCCTTCTAAGACACTGCATTATAGAAGGTAATATTTATGAGGCCTTAATAAACAGGCAGCCAGTAAATTCTCTTCTTCCACCACCGTTACCTCCTGAACACAACACAGCTTAAAATTTATCTAAGCAGGTTTATGGGGAGAAGAATAGATGTCCCCATTATTATTTTTTGGCATTCATGGAAAGGGCGCCGATAATTCTATATGGTTAAGTAGACTTCGCTCTGAGGTAATGTAACAATATTCAACAGGACAGGGTGAGCCATAAAATTGGGTTTTAAAAACATACACAGGAGGGTGTTTATTAGTAGCCGTGACATTATCCAACCAAGATAGAATAGAATAGAATAGAATAGAATAGAATAGAATAGAATAGAATAGAATAGAATAGAATAGAATAGAGTAGAGTAGAGTAGAGTAGAGTAGAGTAGAGTAGAGTAGAGTAGAGTAGAGTAGGTATCGAATCAAATCAAATCAAATCGAATTACAGAGTTGGAAGGGACCTTGGAGGTCTTCTAGTCAAACCCCCTGCTTAGGCAGGAAACCCTACACCACTTCAGACAAATGGTTATCCAACCTCTTCTTAAAAACTTCCAGTGTTGGAGCATTCACAACTTCTGGAGGCAAGTCGTTCCACTGATGAATTGTTCTAACTGTCAGGAAATTTCTCCTTAGTTCTAGGTTGCTTCTCTCAACGAGTTTCCATTCATTACTTCTTCTTCTACCCTCAGGTGCTTTGGGGAATAGCTTGACTTCCTCTTCTTTGTGGCAGCCCCTAAGATATTGGAACACTGGTATCATGTCTCCCCTAGTCCTTCTTTTCATTAAACTAGACATACCCAATTCTGTTCTGACCTAGGATTCCTTAGAAAGTAAACAGCCCAAACTTAGTCCCGGCAAACCTCTTTAATTCAAACGGCTGTGAATTATTGTCATTCCCAGTCCGAAAGACTTCTCAAGCAGTCTATCAGGGGAGTGTTTACAAACACCCACCTTATCTCCCTTGGAACGCTGCCAGAGAACTAATTGCCACACGCAGGGCAAGGCCAAACTTAGCACAGAGTCAAACAGAGCTTTTCCAGCGCTTTTACCGAGCAGATGAACTAATTGCTTCCTGCAAAAGCTTACATCCCATTCGCTTCTCTTTCATGTCTTATGGGAGGGGCCAATCATCTCCAAGCCTTACTCCCAAGTCGACTCTGTTTCCTTAATTGTTCCTGTCTCCTGGCAGCTTTGCGCATATGGGAACAGGCTTCCGCTGTTCTTCTGCCTTGCTGATGACAGACTCCAGGGGCAGCAAAGAACTACCAGATGGCCTTCGCCCCCTCTCTGCCTCCGACTCAGAGCCATCATCCGAACCTTCCCTAGACTCCAGGACTGGCCTATGTTCCTCCCCAACCTTCTCACTGTCCAAATTTGCTGCCAGCTCTGCTGTCCGCTGGCGGGCCACAACAACTTCCTGCAACCGTCCTTCATATGTTTTAGCCTCCAGTCCCCTAATCATCTTCGTTGCTCTTCTCTGCACCCTTTCTAGAGTCTCAACATCATTTTTTTAAATAATATGGTGACCAAATTGGATGCAGTATTTTAAGCGGGGTCTTACTAAGGCTTTATGAAGTCAAAATCTATTTTCCTACTATTCCATTTTAATTTGTTACAGACATTACCAGCAAGCAAAAAATAACACGCGTACAGAAACGTTCAGGTTTATTTAATCTACAAGTTGAAGCTCGGTAATCAAATGACTCAGAACCTTTGCAGTTTTGTTCAAGGTCAATGGTGACAAAGTCAATTGTTAATTCCAATATATATATATAAAAAACTTATTTGGGCCATTCGTCAGATGATTTTTTCCCTGTTTCCAATCAGTGCGAACCTGAATTGAATTAAAATATTCTCTCACATTGAATGATGTTGTGTTATAAAAGATTTCTGATCTCTGCACAAACCGTGTCTGATCTTGACAAGCTTTTGAAAACCACCAGTCAGTCCGTCAAAAAGATATTAATAAGGGAGGATTGTAAAAAGAAATTACAAAAAAAATAATTTAGGAGAACAGTCTAGTTTAGCAATGGTTTGGCATGCATTATTAGGCTTTTATTCGGAATTATTTTATACAACATAATAATGTACTAACAAAAAGAGTCAAAAGAAAACATAAGCTATTGTTGAATGAGACAAAGAGACAAGAAGAATTAAAGAATTTTCAGAGAAGGTAAGTATTTCTCAACAAATTAAGTTGGTACAAACACCATTTATTTCATTAAGAGAAATGAAATAAAAATGAGTTATGTAAAGCCAAAAAAAAAAAAAAATAGTCGAGTTTGCAAATAAACCAGGGAAGTGGCCAGCATATAAATTACAAAAAGGAAAAGAAAACTATATTAAAATTACAAGAGGGAGAATCTATATTAATGGATCGTGAGGCCGCGCAAAAAGCATTTTATGAATATTATTCCTGCTTGTATAAAGGAAGTGACATCTCTTTAGAGAAAATAGATGAATGTCTAGAGATTTGCATAAAACAGGGGAAAAAAAAACTCTACTCATGATTTATGGTTTTGATGATTAGACAGGATAGATTATAAAGAGTTATGTCATAGCTACAAAGTAAGAGGAAAATTTATAATTATACAGATAATTGCTGTAAAGAAGTAGCTATTTCTATCTTTTTTCTATTTTTCTTTTTTTTATTTATTTTTCCCTTTCTGGCTCTTTTAGTTTTCTCTTTGGTTTTTCTTTTTCATTCTCTCTCTCTCTCTATATATATATATATATATATAGAGAGAGAGAGAGAGGGTGGTGTGGCTTGGTGGTCATGTGACTATCACACTTTACACAAAAAATAACACAAAAGCTACACAACTGATTCGCACACAATGCCAAAGCAGCTGGACATCACACAAAATGGCCCCTGCAACAAGCAGGAACCTCACAGAGTCACAGACAGCTCAAAAACAAACGATCACACTTTACGCAAAAATACCGGTTCGGGCAATAGGTAGTAAAAAAAATGCTTTAAAAGGTTTTTTTAAAAAAAGTTCTGGGGATCGTGCGGCACAGCTGATTGTCACAGCTGATCATCGGAATGGTTTTCAGTTTTTTTACTTTTTTAAAGCATTTTTTTTACTACCTATTCACCCGAACCAGTAGTAAAAAAAATGCTTTAAAAAAGTAAAACAAAACAAGTTTGGAAGATCAGCTGTGGTGCGCGATTGTCGAAACTTTTTTTTTTCTTTTTAAAGCATTTTTTTTTACTACCGGTTCGGGCGAACCGCCCTGAACCTATAGCATTTCACACCTGATTTCAAACAATCTTTCCTTAAAATCCTCCGGTGATGAAGCACCTACAACTTCTGAAGGTAAGCTGTTGGGGGGGGGTTAGGAGGGCGAGGGGTTGTTCTTGCTTTTTGAGACCCCAAAATTGCCCTTCTTGGAGGTAAAAATACAAAAAAGAAAAGAAAGAAAATCTAAACATGGAAACTGGGCTGCCAAGTCGCTTTTGATTTTTGCTGCCTGCAAAATTTAGCATCAATAATTTATTGAACCTCTCACTAAAGGACTGGAGGTTAAGCATTATTTGCTAGCACAGTTTCATAAATGCATCCCTTTCCTATCTTCAGCAAAATTATCTCGGCCTTTCCTCAATCCGTAGCTGTTATGAATCATTAGGGTTATCATTTTTTGTTCCTTTTTTTTTCCTTGGGGTGTTTTTTTTTTGAGGTGTGTGTGTGCGATTCTATTCACCTTTTCCGCAGATTGTTTCCAAATGGTGTTATTTCAACTTCGGCTTCTCCGATAATGTATCCACATCCTACAACAGAGCATCAAATAGAAAGTTGTTTTCTTATCTGTCCGGGAAACGGCTTTTACCATTTTCTTCCTGCAAAAAAATAAAATAAAAAAATAAAATGCATTTCTCACTATCTTATCTTCTCATAAACAAACTCGGATTTGCAGGCTGGGAGAGGGAAATAAAATAAATAAATCTCCGAGGACATTCAAAAGAAGTGGGTTTTTTTTGTTTTGTTTTTCCTTCTGCTCCTTGTTTTTAAGGGGTGTTTTGTGTGTGCCTTCAATTTCTCGTTCAGTTTCTTTTGGAAATCTTCAGAGTTTTGGGGTTGTTGTTTTTTTAAAAAAAGAATTGGCTTTTGTTTGTTTTTTTATTTTTCTTAAGAACATACTTTTGCATTCCCCCTTTCTTTTTCTTTTTGGCATGAAGTTTTTTTTTATTTTTTAACATACGTTGTTGTTGTTAGTTGCGAAGTCATGTCCGACCCATCGCGACTCCATGGACAACGTTCCTCCAGGCCTTCCTGTCCTCTACCCTCCTCTGGAGTCCTTTTAAGCTCACGCCGACTGATTCAGTGACTCCATCCAGCCACCTCCTTCTCTGCCGTCCCCTTCTTCTTTTGCCCTCCATCGTTCCCAGCATTAGGCTCTTCTCCAGGGAGTCCTTCCTTCTCATTAGGTGGCCAAAGCATTTGAGTTTCATCTTCAGAATCTGGCCTTCTAAAGAGCAGTCAGGGTTGATCTCCTCTCGGACTGATCGGTTGGATCGCCTTGCCGTCCAAGGGACTCACAGAAGTCTTCTCCAGCACCAGAGTTCAAAGGTCTCAATTCTTTGGCGCTCAGCCTTCCTTATGGTCCAACTTTCACAGCCATCCATTGCAACTGGAAAAAACATCACCTTGACTATACACACTTTTGTTGGCAGGGTGATGTCTCTGCTTTTTAGTAAGCTGTCTAGATTTGCCATGGCTTTCCTCCCCAGGAGCAAGCGTCTTTTCATGTCTTGGCTGCAGTCCCCATGTGCGGTGATCTTGGAGCCCAGGAAGATAAAATCTGTCACTACCTCCATTTCTTCCCCATCTATTTTCCAGAACTTGGGAGGACCGGATGCCATGATCTTAGTTTTCTTATTGTTGAGTTTCAAGCCAACTTTTGCCCTCTCCTTCTTCACCCACATCAAGAGGCTCTTTAGTTCCTAGTAACATTGGCAATTAAGGGAAAGGAAGAATTGGAGTAGTACAGGATATGGGGACAATTCTAAATGGATAGAGATGAGATATAATAAAAATTAAGTGCAAAAAATTTGGGAAATGTTGTAATAAATTAAATTTAAATTTAAAAGTAAGATAGAAACGTAGTAAGAAAATGACGGTAACAGAGGAATATGATGACACAAAATATATACTCAGATGACACACTGAATTATTAACGATGTATTGTTTGTTTAAACATAAAATTAAAAAACTTTCCAGAAAAAGAGGCTCTTTAGTTCTTCTTCGCTTTCTGCCATTAGAATTTATATTTTAACATATAAAAATTCCGTTTTCAATTAAAGGGTGTGTTGTCTGGGGACAAATAGTTTGAAATAATAATCATGGTGTTTACAAAGATGTTCATTACATTGATATTAATTCTGTAATAATAAAAAATAATAATCATAATATTTACCTTTCTATCTTAACCAACCTCCCTTGTTTCATTCATCCTTTTCTTATGTTTCCATATAATATAGAGACGCGGGGGCTCAGTGGCTAAGACGCTGAGCTTGTCGATCGAAAGGTCGGCAGTTCAGCGGTTCGAATCCCAGCGCCACATAACGGGGTGAGCTCCCGTGACTTGTCCCAGCTTCTGCCAACCTAGCACTTCGAAAGCATGTAAAAAATGCAAGTAGAAAAAATAGGGACCACCTTTGGTGGGAAGGGAACAGCGTTCCGTGCGCCTTTGGCATTGAGTCATGCCGGTCACATGACCACGGAGACGTCTTCGGACAGCGCTGGCTCTTCGGCTTTGAAACGGAGATGAGCACCGCCCCCTAGAGTCGGGAATGACTAGCACATATGTGCGAGGGGAACCTTTACCTTATATTTCCGTATTTTCAACTTCAGTTTTTATTAGCTAACTATTGATAATTCCCCCTGTCAAAGCTTGGCTTGTTTTCACACTCAGTTCTCCTAAATTGAGCATCGTTGTGGATGTTGCTTGTTTTTCATTAGGCTTTTTTGGGGAGATCTAGCTTTACACCTCCGACCTTCAAAATCTCCCTTTTCTTCTCCCAGGTTTTGCTGGAAAAAACACCCCCCTAAAATCTGGACCTTGATGCATCAGCCAAATGCAACTGTTTGAGAAAGTGCCATGCCACGTAAAGGTCAGCGATGAATTTTTAAAATTTTCTCTTTTCGGGGAGGCTGACATCAAAAGCCTTAACGGGTGCATTAAATCACAGGCAACAGAAATGGGTTAGAATATGCAACTAGGAAATGGTATGCCTGCGAGTAAGCAAGGATTGATTTGAACAATCCTTTTTCCCCTCCTATCCTTTTGGAAAATACATCAACTTTTTCTTGTGTAACATCCAAGATGTTAGGAGGGAGGGAGGGAAGAAGGAAGGAGGGAAGGAGGGAGGGAGAGAGGAAGAAGGAGGAAGGGAGGAAGGGAGGGAGGAATGAGGAGGAAGGGAGGAAGGGAGGGAGGAATGAGGAGGAAGGGAGGAAGGGAGGGAGGGAGGAAGGAAGGAAAGAAAAAGGAAAGGAAGAAAAGGAGGGAGGGAAGGAGGGAGGGAAGGAGGGAGGAAGGAAGGAATAAAGGAAAAGAAGGAAAAGAAGGAGGAAGGAAGGAAGGAAAAAAGGAAAGGAAGGAAGGAAGGAGGGAGGAAAAAGGAAAGGAAGGAAGGAGGGAGGAAGGGAAGGAGGAATTAGGGAAGAAAGGAGGAAGGAAGGGAGGGAGGGAGGGAGGAAGGGAAGAAAAAAGGAAAGGAAGGAAAGGAGGGAGGGAGGGAGGGAGGAAAAAAGGAGGGAGGGAGGGAAGAAAGAAGGAAGGGAGGGAGGGAGGGAGGAAAGAAGGAGGAAGGAAGGAGGGAGGGAGGAAAAAGGAAAGGAAGGAAGGAAGGAGGGAGGAAGGGAAGGAGGAATTAGGGAAGAAAGGAGGAAGGAAGGGAGGGAGGGAGGAAGGGAAGAAAAAAGGAAAGGAAGGAAAGGAGGGAGGGAGGGAGGAAAAAAGGAGGGAGGGAGGGAAGAAAGAAGGGAGGGAGGGAGGGAGGGAGGGAGGGAGGAAAGAAGGAGGAAGGAAGGAAAGGGTTGGAAGAGAGGTTAGAGGTCTTCTAGTCCAACAAAAAGAATGGATGGAAACGAATCAAGGAGAGACTCAACTTAGAATTAAGGAGGAATTTCCTGACGGTGAGAACAATTAATCAGTGGAACAACTTGCCTCTAGAAGTTGTGAATGCTCCAACACTGGAAGTTTTTAAGGAGATGTTGGACACCGATTTGTCCAGAATAATTGGACCAGCCAAGCAGGAGACCTTATATCAAATGGTTGTCCAATCTCTCCTTTAAAACTTTCCAACGATGGAGTATCCACAACTTCTGAAGACAAACTCTTCCACTGGTTAATTGTCCTCACTATTATGAAGTTTCTCCTTATTTATTTGCTTTTCTCCTTGATTAGTTTCCATCCATTGATTAGAGGCGGAGAGTTGTTTTGTGACGTTTTTCTTTAATGTTTTGGAGAGTCACACCTGGTTTGTTCATAGAAAAGGGGAACTGGGGTTTAACATCCATTTATGTTGTGGTGGGCAAGATTCGAGAGTTTTAAAAATGCAAAATTAGAGTTTGGTTTAGCAGAGTCTTAACACATGGCTTTTTTTTGTTATTTCTAGTCTGTAGTTCTAGTTTCTAGATCTTTCCAGTCTATGTAAAATCACGGCACTAAATTTGAAAGCTTCTCTTAAACCACAAAGGCAAATGTCATAAGATGGAGGTTGGTGTAGAGATTAAAGGACACTAAATTAGGAGGAAGAAAGAAAGATAGACTTGGGCGGTGATCTTCTCGAAGTAAAATATATTAGGCCGTTATTTATTATTAAAAGGTTTGTTGCATTTGATTATTGGCTTAGTTTCTTGTCCGAAGCAAGCCTGGAAGTGTAATTTACAGCTGTTGGCAAGGATGGTTGCATTCAACAAGCAGAAGAGGTTAAATAAATTGTACCAGGGGTGAAATCCAGCAGGTTCTGACAGGTTCTGGAGAGCCAGTAGCGGAAAGTTTGAGTAGTTCGGAGAACCGGCAAATACCACCTCTGGCTGATCCAAGAGTGGGGTGGGAATGGAGATTTTGCAATATCCTTTCCCCAGGAGTAGGGATTTTGCAGTAACCTTCCTTTGGAGGGGGGAGGGAATGGGGATTTTGCAGTATCCTTCCCTTGGAGTGGGGTAGGAATGGAGATTTTGCAGTATCCTTCCCTTGGAGTGGGGAGGGAATGGAGATTTTGCAGTATCCTTCCCTTGGAGTGGGGTAGGAATGGAGATTTTGCAGTATCCTTCCCTTGGAGTGGGAAGGGAATGGGGATTTTGCAGTATCCTTCCCCTGGAGTGGGGAGGGAATGGAGATTTTGCAGTATCTTTCCCCTAGAGTGGGGAGGGAATGGAGATTTTGCAGTATCCTTCCCCCTGGAGTGGGGTGGGAATGGAGATTTTACAGTATCCTTCCCCTGCCACGCCTACCAAGCCACGCCCGCCAAGCCACACCACGTCCACCAAGCCACGCCCACAAAACTGGTAGTAAAAAAAATTGGATTTCACCACTGCATTGTATGTCAATGAGAACGACAGCTAAGAAACCTGTAGCCACATATACTGTTCTTGAATCCTTCCAAAAGGTGAAGAACCCAAATAAAATTTTGTTACAGGTCTGGTGATTATTAAAGATATGGGCCCACAGTAGCTTCAATAGGTCAATAGGAGCAAATATAGTCTAGTAATTATTTCAGTTTTTTAGCCTGAAGCTTAGAAGCCCTTTGGGCCAGATTGCACTCGTGGACTTTGGCTGATCTCAAAAAGCTAAATTGGGTCAAAGCTGGCAGGTCAGGAGACCATGGTAAAATCTCAGAATGGTAAACTTGGCCAAGAGATCAAAACAACATCCTGGAAGAAAGCAGAGATGAAACCACTTCTGTAGCCTTGCAAAATTATACAAAAGTCAACAGAAGCTGAGTTGAACTTGAAGGAGACTGGACTTCCACCCACTGATGACATAATCAGTAAACCATAACCTGAAAAGAATATTATATACCCCTCTATTTGTATAACGGAGAGGAAGCACAGAGGTGAGGATAGACAGACAGACAGACAGACAGACAGACAGACAGACAGACCGATAGTTGGTAATTGATAAATGATAGATTAGATGATAGATAGATAGATAGTTAGATAGATAGATAGATAGAGAGAGAGAGAGAGAGAGAGAGAGAGAGAGAGAGAGAGAGAGAGAGAGAGATAGAGACAGAGAGAGGTGGATGATAGAAAGATTAGATGGATGGATGGATGGATGGATGGATGGATGGATGGATGGATGGATGGATGGATGGATGGATGGGAGAGGCAGGCAGACAGAGACAGAGATATGGATGATAGAGATAGATAGATAGATAGATAGATAGATAGATAGATAGATAGATAGATGATGGATGGATGGATGGATGGATGGATGGTAGAGAGATGATAGAGAGAGAGAGGCAGGAAGGCAGGAAGAGAGAGAGAGAGATGGATTATAGAGATAGAAAGATAGATAGATAGATAGATAGATAGATAGATAGATAGATAGATAGATAGATAGAGACAGAGAGAGATGGATGATAGATAGAAAGATTAGATGGATGGATGGATAGATGGATGGATGGATGGATGGATGGATGGATGGATGGTAGAGAGATGATAGAGAGGCAGGAAGGCAGGAAGAGAGAGAGAGATGGATGATAGAGATAGAAAGATAGATAGATGGATGGATGGATGGATGGATGGATGGATGGATGGATGGATGGATGGATAGAGAGAGAGAGAGACAGAGATGGATGATAGATAGAAAGATAGATGATGGATGGATAGATTGACAGAGAGAGAGAGAGAGAGAGAGAGAGAGAGATGATCGAGAGATAGAGATAGAGATGATAGATAGATAGATAGATAGATAGATAGATAGATAGATAGATAGATAGATAGATAGATAGATAGATACAGTGGTGGGATTCAGCCAGTTCGCACCACTTCGGGAGAACCGGTTGTTAACTTTCTGAGCAGTTTGGTGAACTGGTTGTTGGAAGAAATCATTAGGGCAGAGAACCGGTTGTTAAATTATTTGAATCCCACCCCTGGACGGATGGACAGACAGACAGACAGACAGACACAGGGAGAAAGGGAGAAAGAGAGAGAGAGTGAGGCAGGCAGGCAGACATCATGGAATAAAAACAAATTGGCAGTGCAAAATACTATCTATCTGTATTTCTACTTTTGTAAAAAAAAAAAAAAAAAAAAAGCAGAACTTTTGATCCTAGGTTTAATGAAGCAAAATACAAAAACCCATAATATCTCTTCTCCTTTTGACACAGCTTTCTGAGAAACATTACACTTCATAATGAAAATACCGTATGTAATTAAAGCCTAATAGGAAAATATAGTAATTAAGCCAAATTAACCGAACAGAAGCAATCAAACAAATAAAGGTTATTTTTCTGAGACAATCCTCCTGGGTTTAGATTGCATGTTCCATAATGATAAAAGAGCCCCAGTTATTACTGTTGTGCGTGTGAGAGTGCATATGTATATCTTTTTTAAAAAATGATAATCTATTATTCTTTTCTAAAAATTTAGAATAAAAGTCTGACCTTCCACATCCCTAATTATTCTATTATTTCGCTCTGAATTGTTGCCCAGGAAAATGAAAAGAAAAATGAGTGAACAAGGATCCTAATTCTAGGGTGGAAAAATACAATACATCATTCCTCTCAAAATAATGCCATAAAAACACATATTTCCCTTTACTTTAAATACAATTCCCTCTGCTGTATTAAATGAGCTTTATAAAGACTGGAAGGCCACAAGCATTCGATAAACATAACGGGACTAATTAGAATATCACCAAATTAGCACCGCCGAAATATGGGTTTTATTTTTTTTTTAAAGTCCATGAGAAAATTGAACAAAGAGTATCCCGAAAGTGCTTTATCAAGACTGGACTTCCTTTGTTTTTTCCTTGAAGATTCTGAAACTGAAGAAACTTCTCGGATGAGAAGTGAAACATCTTCAAGGAAGAACAAAGTCCAATTTCCTTCTGAAGAACTGAAAAAGCTTCTCGGATGAGAAGAGAAATGTCTTCAAGGAAAAACAAAGTCCAGTTGCCTTCTGAAGAACTGAAGAAGCTTCTTGGATGAGAAGCGAAACCTCTTCAAGGAAAAACAAAGTCCAGTTGCCTTCTGAAGAACTGAAGAAGCTTCTTGGATGAGAAACGAAACCTCTTCAAGGAAAAACAAAGTCCAGTTGCCTTCTGAAGAACTGAAGAAGCTTCTTGGATGAGAAGGGAAACCTCTTCAAGGAAAAACAAAGTCCAATTTCCTTCTGAAGAACTGAAAAAGCTTCTTGGATGAGAAGTGAAATGTCTTCAAGGAAAAACAAAGTCCAGTTGCCTTCTGAAGAACTGAAGAAGCTTCTTGGATGAGAAGCGAAACCTCTTCAAAAAAAACCAAGAAAATCCAGTTGCCTCTTGGCAAAAAGCACCTTTGGGACAACCACAACCTGGATGACAGAGAATCTCCATAGACAAGAGGTGAGTCTTGGTTAGCTTTAGAATTCCATCGATGATGTGTTTTACCTCCCGGAAAGTTAGATGGAAGAACTTCTAAACTGAGAAAAATTGGAAAGTCCTACCTTCACTTTTGCAGAATCGGTGGGTTATTGAAGAAGGAAGCAAGGATAGGTTAGTTGGCAGATGTGTCATAAGGATGGGGGTCTTGGGGATTCAGAAGCAACGATGCTTAATTCCGAGACAGCCTGGCCACAAAAAAAAAAAAAATAAGACTTCAAGTAATTTAAAACTTGGTTGACATTTCTGGAGCTGTACTCCAACTTACATTCGTTGTGCAGCTAAAAAAAAAGAGAGAGATCTTGAAATTAACTTTAACCAGCTGGGGGATACGGAAATTTTCATCGGTATGCTGCACAAATGGTGAAAAGGGGGGGAAAAAAACACCTGGTGTTATAAATAAATCACTGGTCATCTCCAGGGTTAGGAACTGATTCACCTCAAAATAATGAAATGTATTTAGAATTCATGAGGCCTGCTAAATAATTAAAAGACACTACATACCACAGATTGAATGAGGCTGGAACAGTTTTTTCTCTTGCCGTTTGGCGCTGAAGGCATGTCGCTAGGACGGTTTTTGTAATGCCCCGAATAAAGAGTAGCAAAAAAAGGGGGGGAAAGGTATTTATGGAAATTAGATGGGATGTAAGTTTCAGAATGGATGGTGTCTGGTTTGCAAAACTTTGGAAACTAGTCCTTTGAGCCAATCGCAGGAATAAGAAAGGTTTTGGTTGAAAATTAGCTTAGCTATTCATTGTCTCTCAAAAAACTCATCCAGAGCTGAAGAAGCTTCTTGGATGAGAAGCGAAACGTCTTCAAAGAAAAACCAGAAAGTCCAGTTGCCTCTTGAAAAAAGCACCTTTGGGACAACCATGACCTGTTGTGGCCCGATTCGGACGATGTAGTGACCCAGGCCCAAGTAGTTAGTATTAAATACAAACGGTTCAAAAAAAACTGACTTTATTAGAACAGCTGAGAATGAACTCATTCTCAGCGTAGTCCAAACTAAATTAAAGCAAATTCTTCAAAACACCATTCCTCAGTTTATCACCGACCTTGGGATACTTAGGCAAACTGCCAAAGGCTTTTCTTGGCAAAAGTTCAAGAAGCAGAAGACGCCGACAAGAAATGAATACAGTGAAACAAGAAGCAATTCTCTCAATGTCGTTTTCCGGCAAAGTCTTTTAAGCCTTATCATCTCTTGGCCCTACTCCCAAGTCGTCCTCTCTGCTTTATCTGCTCCTGCCTTCTGGCAGCTCCTCTCATACGTGCACTAGGAACAGGCTCCCACTGTTCCTCTGTCTCTCTACTGTCAGCCTCTAGAGGCTCCGGAGTCCGCATATCACTCCCCGATGGCCGTGGCTCCCATCTCTGCCTCCAACGCAGAACCCTCATCCGGGCCTTCTCCAGCCTCCAGGACTGGCCCATGTTCTTCCTCAGCCTCATCGCTGTCTGACTCCGCTGCCACCTCTGCAGGCTGCTGGCGGACCACAACATACGATGAGATTGGGGAGGAACTTGGGCCAGTTCTGGAGTCCGGAGAAGGCTCTGATGGATGATCTGCATCAGACGCAGAGATAGAGCCAGGGCCGTCTGACATTTCCCAGCCACCGGAGAGGCAGCTATATTTAGAGGCTGATATGAGTGAGGAGGAAGAACAGCTGGGGCCTGTTCCAGACGCACATATGCGCAGAGCAGTTAAGAGCGGTGAGCAACGGAGGACAAGGAGTTGACTCGGGAAGCAAAGCACACGTGGACACTGAATGGCCCCTCCCTGGCTGGGGAATAAATAGAAGGAAAGGAAAGTGGGTTGTCGTAGGAGACAACCGTTCGTATTTCTGAAGATTTTGCTTGTGTTTCATGACACAGAGACTGCTTGCCAGAACTTCATTTGCAGCCTTTTGGCTGGGAACTCAGGGCCTGGCAATTATTGCAAGGAACTGATAAGGTCTGTTGCTGCCATTAACTCCTTGAAGGACTCTTGCCTGGATTTTTCGGTGGATGAATGCCGTTAATTCACAAGAGGTAAATAAAGAGAGATTTTTTGTGACCAGGAGTCTGTTTCTTGCGTCTGCTAATGCTGGATCAGAACACTGGATGACTGAGAATCTCCATAAACATTTAGCTATGCCAGAGCTGAAGAAGCTTCTTGGATGAGAAGCGAAACGTCTTCAAAGAAAAACAGAGAAAGTCCAGTTGCCTCGTGACGCTGTGACCATCATAAATCTGAATCTGTTGCCGAGCGTCTGAATTTTGTTCACATGATGACGGGGGATGCTGCAACGGCCTTCGGTGTGAAAAACGGTTGTCCGTCATTTTTTTTCAGGGCAGTTGTAACTTCGAATGGTCCCCAAGTGAAAATTCACAAATTGAGGACTAACTGCAATGGATTGCTCCCCCTACCCTTTCCGATTTGTGTCTTTTGTGTAACTTGAAGCAGAAGTCTCAGCGCTTTAGCTGAGCTACAAAGGAACGTTAAACCTGTCCAACAATGTTGCGTGTACACAACCCGATGTTGAAAGAGGGTGGGAAGCAGGCACATCTGGAGCGACGGAAAACACACATTTGTTGCGCGCTTCGCAGATGTGTGTGGCATTCCGGCAGGCCATAAAACCTCCCAATAATGGAAGCTAGGAAGAGAATTTCAGGATAAACTGTAAATTCATAGCTATTAAAGTAAATATCACACAGACCGGGAGATGCGTAATTTTGCCATAGCTCCTGCTCCTCCCTCCAAGAAGATTGGAGAATGAAACTATAATTACACAGCCTGCAGATGCTTCCATCTGGACGTGCAAGAGTGGGACTGTTTTGGCTAGAAGTCGTGTTCTGCTTTGGTCGGTGGCATTCCTTTGTGCATTCAATTAAACAATCAGAATAGAGCGGGAAGGGACCTTGGAGGTCTTCTAGTCCAGCCTCCTGCTCAAGCAGGAGACCCTAGGCCATTTCAGACAAGTGGCTGTCCAGTCGTTTCTTAAAAACGTCCACTGATGAAGCACCCACAACTTCTCAAGGCAAGTTGTTCCACTGGTTAATTGTTCTCCCTGTTGGGAAGTTTTTCCTTAATTCCAGGTTGCTTCTCTCCTTGCTTAGTTTCCATCCATTATTTCTTGTCCTGCCTTCAAGTGCTTTGGAAGAGAAGTTGATCCCCCTCTTCTTTGTGGCAGCCCCTCAAATACTGGAATCTTGCTATCATGTCACCCAGCGGTGAAATCCGGCCGGATCTATCCGGCTCGCGCGAACCGGTAGGGCCGGTGGCGGGAGGCTCCACCCACTCACCGCGACATCATTACGTCCTGTTTTTGACTCTCTGCGCATGCGGCTCTGCACATGGGCAGAAGAGGCACGTGCGCTCACATTTCTGAACCGGTAGCGAAGATAAGTGCATTTCACCGCTGATATCACCCCTAGTCCGTCTTTTCTCTAGACTAGCCAGACCCAATTCCTGCAACCGTTCCACAACGTTCCTGTTGATATTTGAAGGAAAATAGACCAGCATAAGAAATAATGGTTGAGCAGCTTGGCTGGCTCTTGATTTGTAGCTTGCTATTGAGGTCAGCTAGGGAATTTCATTTAAATCCAATACTTTAGTACCATTGGGGATCTTCAAATTGTCCAACTCCTTTGCTAAATCAAGAGAAGAATCCTCTGGACTGGTGGTGAAATGTAAAATTTGTTACTACCGGTTCTGTGGACGTGGCTTGGTGGGGGATAATGTGACTGAATGGGCATGGCCAACTTTTTTTAAAAAACTTTTAAAATCATTTTTTCTACAACCTCTTCCCTGCACTTACCTGAGAGCCAAAATGGGGCGTGTGAGGACTCATGGAAGAGGTGGAGAGGGGAGGGGCCAGCTAGCAATTTAACTAAAGGTTTGCCCGAACCGGCCTGAACCGGCTGAATCCTACCACTGCCTATGTTACAAGAATTGCACCAAACTGTGTGTCTTCCCCTGAGAATGATCGGATAAGGCTTCGTGGATCTTAGGTTGTTTGCAACTGTGTAATGATTCGAAGCTAGATCCCTGCTTGACCCCTCCTTCCAGCCTAACTGGCAGTCTCCCAGTGTTGTCGGCTCTTTCTCCCATTCCTGGCCATCTTCCCTACATTTTTTTTTTCAATCTTGGTATTAACATAGGGGTGAGGAAGCCACGCCCCACAAGATTCGGGTGGACGCTTCGCAGACTCCACCTCTGGCTGCGCTGGTTAGAATAGGCGCTCGCTCAGCCACATCTGGAAAGCTATCATTTCTCTCCATCTCAATACCTGCCTGGGCATTTCACATGGTTGGGATTAGCCATCATTATCACTTTGTCACGTCTTTAACCTCTGGCACATGACCCAAAGGTTGGAATCGTGTTACAGATCTTCAATTTACCTTTAGACGATTTGCCGTTTTCAGTCTTTGGAGATTAGCAGTGGAGTCAACCCATTGCCTTTTTTTTTGCACAAATTTTCATTCCAGGAAGAAAATTCTGAGAAAGGCCCTTAAGATCAGTTTCTCCCTTGAATATCTACATGGCCCCTTTGAGGGTTCAGCTTCCAAGCCATTAATATTAAAATCAAAGCAAACATTTTCCCTAGACTCAGCCTAACACATTGAGGTTGGATTGTTGTGACATGTGTTAGAAGATATCTGAATTCTCTCCTCCTTTCTCTCTCTCTCTCTCTCTCTCCCACTCGCACAGAAGCTGAACCAAAGCACTTTTTAAAAAGTTAATTAACTCAGCCTTGCAGCACCCTCCAAGGTAGGTCAGTACCATTAGCTAGACAGTGTAAAACAGAAAAACTCAAACGCGCCGAACGTTGAAAGGGAAGCCTACTGTGATTTTTGTACCAGGTGTCTCTGCCAGGAATAAAGACAAGGTCGTCTTCAGATCCCAGTAAACCTTGCACGAGTTTCTTAACTGAACTCAGAGCTACCAGAGAAATTTCAACTGCTTTACTATGTCTTGGGGCCTTGAGCACGGAAAAGAAAATCTCCATGAGCCCATAGCAAAAAATAAAATAAAATAAAAATCTATCCGGGAACAGGGATGGGATTCAGCCAGTTCAGGCAAACTGGTAGTTCTGATTATCAGCTGGTCTTGTCCACCCTGCCCCTGCCCTATCCTGTCCTATATTTCCTTCTTTCTGGCTCAGCTGATTCACGCTGCACAGCTGATTTCCATGCTTCCGCTGTTCTACTTACCAGGGCTGCCTTAGAAGGTAAGCAGCTGAGCTTCAAATTGCTGTATTTTATAGATGGTACTTAGCACCATCTAGAATTGCTAAGATCTACCCAAATGCAAGCCCTAAGTGTTGGAAATGTGGTCACCACCAAGGTACCTTCTATCACATGTGGTGGACGTGTCCGGAAGCGAGGAAGTTTTGGAAAAAAATACAAAAATGGATCCAAGAAATATTAAAGGAGGATATTAACTTCCTCCCGGAAATCTATCTCCTGGGAGTGCTAAAACGAACATTTGGAAAGGACAAGAAATATCTGATTATTCATATTGTCACAGCTGCTAGACTCTCCTATGCCAGATATTGGAAAGAGAAAAAAGGACCAACCAAGGAACAGATAGTCAATAAGATACTTGACTGCGCAGAAATGTGGAGATTAACGTATGTGTTAAATGGAAAGGAGGATTCAGAATTTTATACGATCTGGGATCTGTGGTATAGGTGGTTAGAAATTAAATGCAAAAGTTAATACTCACGTGGAACAATGCACAACGATTAGTTAACCCTATATATTATTGTACTCTAATTTAACAGTAATTAGTTTTACACACAAGAATTTTTGTACAAACTGTATAAATAATTAGATAATTGATTAGATACCGCACCTGTAAATATACAATATGACTACACGTTGTCAAACCGTATAGTTTGAATTGTAATATGTTCTTAATTCAATAAAATTTCATTGAAAAAACAAAAACAAAAAACAAATTGCTGTATTTTGAACGCTGCGCGCAAGCTCACCGAACCGGTTGTCAAACCAGATACATCCCACCACTGCCCCGGAGAAACCTACAAAAATCGTTCTTGGTTTCAGAATAATTTTATGAAATTGTGCAGAACCTACACATGAAAATCTTAAAATTAAAAACGGGGTGCTCCGACACCGGAGGTTTTCAAGAAGAGATTGGACAACGGTTTCTCTGAAATGGCGTAGGGTCTCCTGCTTGAGCAAATGGGGTTGGACTAGACGACCTCCGAGGTCCCTTCCAACTCTCTTATTCTATAATCCCAGATCAACGAATCGGTGGAATGCCATGCCTCCAGACGTTGTGGGTGCTTCAACACTGGAGGTTTTCAAGAAGAGATTAGGCAACCATTTGTCTGAATCTCCATAGACATTTAGCTACGCCAGAACTGAGGAAGCTTCTTGGATGAGGAGCGAAACGTCTTCAAAGAAAAACCAAGAAAGTCCAGTTGCCTCTTGAAAAAGCACCTTTGGGACAACCTGATCTGGATGGTTGAGAATCTCCGTAGACATTCTCATCTAAGAAGCTTCTTCAGTTTTTGAGTAGTGTACAGAACAGAACTGAGGAAGCTTCTTAGATGAGAAGTTAAACATCTTCAAGGAAAAACGAAGAGAGTCCAGTTGCCTCTTGAAAAGGCACCTTTGGGGTAAACTGGTGACGGCCTCAGCAACAAGATTTTGGAGAATAATTACATTATCATATTTGCACTTCCTGTTAAAAGGGTAATCAATTTAATACTCCTGTCTCCCAGGAGTGCTACCTCCTCTTCTTTTCTTTTTTTGTTCACCTTCACGTCTGCAAAATTGAAGCACAAAGCCGGGTGATCTCATAACGAAGCAAAGCTAAGATTTTTTTTGGGACGAGCTTTGTTGCCTAATTAAGACACTTCCCTCCTTTGTTTACCAGCGCGAGATCCCTCCTCCTTTATCGGGTTCAATTTGTAGCGTTTGTAATTCAGGCAGAAAAATTGATTGATTTATTTATTTTTTTTGAAAACACTCCATCCCACTCCAGTCTGCCTTAGATAAGATCTTGCATTAATTATGCAGCAATATTGACGCCGGGACCCAAATGCCCGTGTGTGTGTGTTTGTGTGTGTGTGTATGCTTGCATCAAAGAAGCCTTAATATCGTCCTGTTCCAATACGTCAGCATCTCGGTTTGTTTCTCAACTTTCAAAAGATGTCTTGGAAAAGCAAGCAAAGACAAGAATGGAGCCTTGGTAGTACAGTGGTCTAAAGCACCCTGTTATTAAGACCAGCTGCCTGCAATTACTGCAGGTTCGAATCTCGCCAGGCTCAAGGTTGACTCAGCCTTCCGTCCCTTCTAAGGTAGATAAATTGAGGACCCAGTTTGTGGGGGCAATAAGCTGACTTTGTATAAATATACAAAAAGGATGAAGGCTATTGCTTAGCGCACTGTAAGCCGCCCTGAGTCTCCGGAGAAGGGCGGCATATAAATCAAATTAAAAAAAAAAAAAAAGAAGAAGCAACCTGAAATAAAGGAGAAACTTCCCAACAGTGAGGACAATGAATCAGTGGAACAGCTTGCCTTTATCACTGGAGCATAGTCACTTTTCTGAATTGGTATAAGGTTTCCTTCTTGAGCAGGAGGTTGGACTAGAACAGGTGTCAGCAACCTGCAGTTCCGGAGCCGCATGTGGCTCTTTGGGCCCTCTGCTGTGGCTCCCTGTCAGGTGACCCCCCACCACTGGCTGGCCCCACATTCATAAAGTGTCCATTGATGCATTGATCCAGCCAAGGGCATGAGCAGGATTCGAACTCGGAGCCACGTAAAGCAGGCGTCCCTTGGGAGAAGAAATAATAAAATATCCATTCATAAAAGAATAATAAAATTCCTTTGCTGGAGCCTGGCCTTCCGCCTGGAATGGGAGCCAGTTTAACGCACCGTGCGAAACCCAAACACGTTTCCATTGCTTAGCGCAGGGGTCAGCAACCTGCGGCTCTGGAGCCGCCTGCGGCTCTTTGGACCCTCTGCTGTGGCTCCCTGTCATCTGATCCCACCACTGGCTGGCCCTCCCCTTCTAGTCACTCTTCGCCTGGCCTGAGAAGGTAAGGGCGACGGCGGGGGATGGAGAAGCGGCCAGGGCAGAGACAGAGAGATACAGAGAGAGAGAGACAGAGAGATACAGAGAGGGAGGGAGGGAAGGGAGAGAGAGATGCCAAAAGGATTTTGTGGTTCCCGGTGTTTTTTAACAACTGGTTCTCTGCCCTAATGACCGGATGGGTAGGCGTGGCTAGGGGGAGTGTCATGTGACTAGTGGATTTGAGTGACGTCGAGTTGGCCACACCCACCCAGGTTTTGTGGCTCCCGGTGTTTTCTTTTCTGTGGGAAACGGATCCAAAATGGCTCTTTGAGTGTTTAAAGTTGCAGACCCCTGAAGTAGAAGACCTCCACGGTTCCTTCCAGCATTCTGTTCTGATTGATCGCTTCCATCTGTTTGGAAACGGGGAGGTATTTTCCACAGCCCTAGAAGGCAAGACAAGAAACAACGGATGGAAGCTAATCAAGGAGAGAAGCAACCTGGAATAAAGGAGAAACTTCCCAACAGTGTGAGGACAATCAACCAGCTTGCCTCCAGAAGTTGTGTGTGCTTCATCACTGGAGGTTTTCAAGAAGAGATTGGACAATCACTTGTCTGAAATTGTCTAAGGTTTCCTGTTGAGCAGGGGGTTGGACTAGAAGACTGCCAAGGTCCTTTGCAGCTCGATTCTGAATTTGAAATTTGAATTTATTAACAATCAATCAGTGGAACAGTTTGCCTCCTAGAATTGTGGGTATTTCATCAACTGGAGGTTTTCAAAGATACCGGACAACCATTTGACCAGGATTATAGAAGGTCTCCTGCCTTGAGTAGGGGGTTGGATTAGAAGATCTCTGAGGTAGGGGTGAAATCCAACAGGTTCTGACAGGTTCTGGAGAACCGGTAGTGGAAATTTTGAGCGGAGAACCGGTAGCGGAAATTTTGAGCGGTTCGGAGAACCGGTAGTGGAAATTTTGAGCAGTTCGGAGAACCGGTAGTGGTTCGGAGAACCGGTAGTGGAAATTTTGAGCGGTTCGGAGAACCGGTAGTGGAAATTTTGAGCGGTTCGGAGAACCGGTAGTGGAAATTTTGAGCGGTTCGGAGAACCGGTAGTGGAAATTTTGAGCGGTTCGGAGAACCGGTAGCTGAAATTTTGAGCAGTTCGGAGAACCGGTAGTGGAAATTTTGAGCAGTTCGGAGAACCGGTAGTGGAAATTTTGAGCAGTTCGGAGAACCGGTAGTGGAAATTTTGAGTGGTTTGGAGAACCGGTAGTGGAAATTTTGAGCGGTTCGGAGAACTGGTAGCTGAAATTTTGAGCAGTTCGGAGAACCGGTAGCTGAAATTTTGAGCAGTTCGGAGAACCGGTAGCTGAAATTTTGAGGAGTTTGGAGAACTGGCAAATACCATCTCTGGCTGGCCCCAGAGTGGGGTGGGAAGGGAGATTTTGCAATATCCTTCCCCCAGGATGGGGAGGGAATGGGGATTTTGCAGTATCCTTCCCCTGGAGTGGGTGGGAATGGCGATTTTGCAGCATCCTTCCCCTTCCACGCCCACCAAGCCACGCCCACAGAACCGGTAGTAAAAAAAAAATTTGGATTTCACCACTGCTCTGAGGTCACTTCCAGCTCAATGATTCTAGTCTAAAATCTCTTTTAGATCTGGACATGGAGAAAGCCCAGACAGTTTTGCCAGGGTTTTCGGATATTGGGAAAATCACCGAGATCCGTTAGGATACCGATTGCCTTTTGTCATTTCATTACAAAAATGTTCGCTTCGTCCAGATCTCCAAAACAGTAATTGAAGCGAGCAGATGTCCCGCTATGCCTGAAGAGCCGGTCTGAGAAAATTAAAATGACCCATGGTATCTTAGAGGAAAAAATTAAGCCATTGATATGATTGTCATAGATGCAGCTTGAGGTCAACTCACTGACGACTCATTTGCCAGACTCCGCAGAAGTCGTGATCCATCATCACACTTCCACTGATCATTCTGACCTATCGTTGACCTAAACTGATATTTGTAGACCTCTGGCCCAATTGCTTTGAAGAGTTCTCCGGCCGATATTAATGACCAAGGAGAAATTCCCTCCGTGTCTTCATTGCATTTTGATTTTTCTTATTTTTCCAAAGGGAAGACCTGGCTGGGTGGCTCAGTGGCTAAGATGCTGAGCTTGTCGATCAGAAAGGTTGGCAGTTGGGCGGTTCGAATCTCTAGTATGGGTCTTCTACGTGAGCAGGGGGGTTGGACTAGATGACCTCCAAGGTCCCTTCCAACTTTGTTCCTGTTACTACCTTTTTCTCCTGCGCCTGTTTGTAAGTGTGATTTAAACCTGGTTGGGTGCCTAGCCTTCAATAAAGCAGCACTGTCAAAATTAGTCTAGAATGGAAAAAAAGAGATAGTCAGGATTGGAGACATTTTAACGCATTGTAAGCCGCCCCGAGTCTCCGGAGAAGGGCGGCATATAAATCGAATCCATCAATCAATCAATCCTCAAAGGTCCCTTCCCTGTTATTCTATGAATCCCTCTATTAATCTTAGGACCTGTTACAGTCTCTCTCTGCATCCTTAGACTGCAGCATGAGATGATCCCATTCGCTTAAAACGATGCTTTATTGATGCACTTTTTAAAAAGAATCATCCAATTAAGCGAGATGGGGTTTAAAACACACACACACACACACACACACGCACGAAGCAATTTTTGGCACAGAGTCCTTTTGAGCCAACTGGTGGCCATCCACGTGACGTGATAAGGCGCCAACGCCACCACCTCCCTTCAGATGCTCCGGCTTACTCACAGTAGGCTGATATGTCATTCACATGTCCACTAGCCCACTCTTTACAGATGGTGCAGCCTAGTTGCTCAGACTCCAATCTAGTGTAGGAGAAGGATTCAGCCCACACCTTGTGTGGGAAAGTTGACGGACTTGGGATAGAGCTAAGTTCTCGGAGAGTCTTTAAAAAAATCCAGATCACTGCATAGATTTGAGTTTGTGGGAACCTGGGTGCTCTCTGAGCTTGGTGGTTTCCTTAAAGACATTTCACTACCAAACTAGGGAACATGATCAGTGCTGGTTATTGACCAAGGAGGATCCTCAGTGAACTGATGATGCTATCTAGTTTGGGTAATGAAACGTCTGCAAGATAATAAGCAAGCTGAGAGAGCACCAAGGGCTCCATAGTTGTCATCCTCCTCCTATTCCTATTCCTATTCCTATTCCTATTCCTATTCCTATTCCTATTCCTATTCCTATTCCTATTCCTATTCCTATTCCTCCTCCTCCTCCTCCTCCTCCTCCACCTCCTCCTCCTCCCTTTCTCTTTCTTCTCCTCTCTGCAAACCCCATGCACACAACCGCACCGTTCTTCTTCTCCTCCTCCTCCTCCTCCTCCTCCTCCTCCTCCTCCTCCTTCTTCTTCCTCCTCCTCCTCCTCCTCTTCCTCTTCTTCCTCCTCTTCTTCCTCTTCCTTCTCCTCCTCCTCCTCCCTTTCTCTTTCTTCTCCTCTCTGCAAACCCCATGCACACAACCGCACCGTTCTTCTTCTTCTTCTTCTTCTTCTTCTTCTTCTTCTTCTTCTTCTTCTTCTTCTTCTTCTTCTTCTATTCTTCTTCTTCTTCTTCCTCCTCCTCCTCTTCCTCTTCCTCTTCTTCCTTCTCTTCTTCCTCTTCCTTCTCCTCCTCCTCCTCCCTTTCTCTTTCTTCTCCTCTCTGCAAACCCCATGCACACAACCGCACCGTTCTTCTTCTTCTTCTTCTTCTTCTTCTTCTTCTTCTTCTTCTTCTTCTTCTTCTTCTTCTTCTTCCTGCTTCTTCCTCTTCCTCTTCCTCTTCCCCTTCTCTTCCTCCTCCTCCTCCATCTTCTTCATCCTCCTCCTCCTCCTCCTCCTCCATTTCTCATTCTTCTCTTCTCCTCTCCTCTCCCACTCTCTTCTAACACTTAGTTGGACAATAAAACATCTGCAAAACAAAGAACCCCCCCCAAGCTGAGAAAGCACCAGGGACCCCACAGTTCAACACTGAGCTACAAAGATTCTCTGAGTTTGCTGTCTTTTCAGCAGGAATTCTAAACACCACCCCTGTCAATCGCCCCACCACCCAAAAAACCCCCCACAAAATTCAGAAATCTGCCCATCGCTTTGACTGTACCCTCTTTCAGCTCCTCTTCATAAGCTGCCTTGGGGGAGAACTTCAGTTACATTCTGTAATGTGCCCTGCCAGCTATTCGTAGTCAAAGTTATTTGCTAATGGATCCACTCAAGGTTCTTTTCCAATTGGCTTTATTGACCTGAGGAATGCTTAGGGAACTTTTCAGGATTGTTTCCAGCTCTAGATAGTTAAAATAATAAATGGGAGCCAGACATTATTGAATGAAGCTAAAGGATTGCATGAAGGTTGCAGGCGGAAGGTTTTTTTTTTCTGACTTAACTTTTAATTGACCTGCTGGAAATTTTTTGCAATCCTTTAAAAAAAAAATCTATTGCTGGACGGTCCTGAAAAGTTTGGGAGTCCCTCAGGCCAGTTCCCATTTTGTTCCCCACAATTTTAAAGGGAATGATCTACCCCAGCATCCCAAAGGTGTTTTTTTTTTCCAAAAGGCAACTGGGGAAGAAAAAGAAAGAGAAAGGGAAGAGAAGGAGGAGGAGGAGAAGAGCAGTATGTTGAAGAAGGAAGGATGAGGAGGAGGAGAAGAAGAGGAAGAGCAGTATGTTGAAGAAGGAAGGAGGAGAAGGAGAAGGAGGAGAAGGAGAAGGAGAAGGAGAAAGAAGGAGAAGGAGAAAGGAGGAGAAGGAGAAGGAGAAAGGAGGAGAAGGAGAGCAGTATGTTGAAGAAGGAAGGATGAGGAGAAGAGGAAGAGGAAGGAGAAGGAGAAGAAGGAGAAGGAGAAGGAGAAGAAGAGCAGTATGTTGAAGAAGGAAGGATGAGGAGGAGAAAGGGAAGAGGAAGAAGAAGAGGAAGAAGAAGAGCAGTATGTTGAAGAAGGAAGGATGAGAGGAGAAGGAGAAGGAAAAGAAGGTGAAGGAGAAGGAGAAAGATGTAGTTGTATGCAAAATGTTTCATTACCCAGCTAGATAACATAATTAGCACAAGAAGGGAATGGGGTTTGCAGAGAGGAGAAGAAGGAGAAAGGGAGGGGAAAAAAGAGAAAGGGAGGAGGAGGTGGTGGAGGACGACTGTTTTTTTTTCCTTGAAGACGTTTCGCTTCTCATCCAAGAAGCTTCTTCAGTTCTTCAGCTTCTTCTTCTGACTCTCTCCTTTTCCCTGGAGCTTGACAGCTCCCCACGATTTCAGATACTTCCAACCTCAGAAGAAAGACAGCAAGAAAGGCAGAAAATAGAAAGACAGACAGAGAAATGAAATAGAAATCTGGGTGGGTTCCCACAGCTTTGGAAACAGCTTTTGTTCCACTTCAAAGTAAAGTCTACAAGCAGCATATGTTGCCTCCTACAAACTGATTGATTGATTGATTGTATTATCCCAAAAGTGCTGGTTTTTTTTTTTTTCAAAAGGCAACTGGGCTTCCTTTGTTTTTCCTTGAAGACATTTCGCTTCTCATCCAAGAAGCTTCTTCAGTTCAGTTCAGAGATGGTATTCATCCGGTTCGGACCGGTTCAAGCGAACCGCTCTATGCTGTCCTATTTAGGCATGTTTTTGAGGCTGGGTATATGCGTTGAGGTGGCGCGTGCGAGAGAAGCGAACCCAAATTTTCGATGCTGGACATTGAAAGGTAAATAATGTGAATCCCACCTCTGGTTCAGTTCTTCAGAACTGAAGAAGCTTCTTGGATGAGAAGCGAAACGTCTTCAAAGAAAAAACAAAGTCCAGTTGCCTTTTGAAAAAGCACTTAACCCAGCATCCATACCAGGGGTGAAATGCTACCAGTTCGCTTCAGTTCAGGTGAACTGGTAGTGATAAAAACTGGTACCCTGCTTCCCCGAAAATAAGACATCCTGTGATAATAAGGCCAATCGGGCTTTTGAGCCCATGTGCTAAAATAAGGCCCCCCAGGAAATCAGCCCTCCCCAAAAATTTATTTATTTATTTATGTATTAGTTCAATTTATATGCCGCCCTTCTCCGAAGACTCAGGGCAGCTTACAATGCACTTATAGCAATAGCCTTCATTCTTTTGTATATATCTGCTTATTAGGGCTTTTGGGACCCCATAAGCGGTGTTTCTACAAAGTCATCTTATTGCCCCCACAATCTGGGTCCTCAATTTACCTACTTCGGAAGGATGGAAGGCTGAATCAACCTTGAGCCTGGTGAGATTTGAACTCGCACTAATTGCAGGCAGCTGGCAACTAAGTGCTACCTAACAGCACTTAGTCCGCTGCACCACCAAGGCTCAATATCTAAACGCAGAGCTGGAAATCAGGTGAGACGGCAAGAGGAGCCCCATCTTTTTTTCTTTTCTTTTTTATTTGATTTATATGCTGCCCTTCTCCGGAGACTCAGGGCGGCTTACAATGCGTTAAGCAATAGCCTTCATACTTTTGTATATTTTATACAAAGTCAGCTTATTCCCCCCACAAACTGGGTCATCTTGCTCCATGAACCCCAAAATAATATGAACTCCCCGAAAATAAGGCCAGGCGCTTATTTCAGGGTTGAAAAAAAATATAAGACAGGGTCTTATTTTCGGGAAAACATGTTAGTTAAAAAAAAAAAAAGCTACCAGTTCGGCTGAACCGCTAGTTAAAAAAAGCTACCTGTATTTCTGACGATCAGCTGTTCAGCGGGGTTTAGCTTTGCTAGAAAGCAGGAAATCCTGCTCTCTAGCAAAGTTAAATCACGCACCACAGCTGATCCCCCCCCTCGCATCTACTTACCTTCTCAAGCTCCCTTTTGGCGTGTACTGTGCATGCGTGCGTACAGAACATGTGTTTGGTGCTCATTGGGCATGCGTACACAGTGTGCATTTGGCACGCACTGGACATGTGTAGCCAGCAAACCGGTAGCAAACTAGGTTCGGATTTCACCACTGATCCATACTCCTAGATTTGTTCAATATTAGTATCTAAGACCACTGCTGGGATTGTAAGTCTCTGGAGTAGAATATGTGTATCTACGCGTGTAAAAACCTGTAATTAACCCATAATTGTTGTTGAATAAGACCTTTCCTTCTGAAATACAAAAGAAACAGAAGCCAAAAGGAATATCAGTCAGATAATTCTCCCATTTCCACCTCAGTCGGCAATTAAAATAAAATATGAAAATACCCGTGCGTTTTCATCAACATCTGTCCTAATATTTCTACACTATTTTCCCCAGACGGGTAAAAATGCTTTTTACCCGCAATTTTCTCTTCATGAGAACGTTAGGGTTTTGTTTTATTTTTTTTGCCAATAATCACGGTTTGGTGTGGCCTTTTCCGTTCCACTTGTTTCCTTTTGCATTTTTTTTTTCCAGCTGTGGAAAATTGTCTTTCGAAAAAGAGGTTTGGATTTGAGTTTGCATGTCAGTTCATAAATCGCTCCTGAAGTTCATTTTAGGATTAAAAACGTGAACTTGATTTCTTTTTTTTTTTCCCCCAAGCCGTAGATTACGGAAAAGGTGTAGGAAAACTGATGTGGAATCCTTTTTGAAGGACTGAGTGACAAGCTTCTTGTGAGAAACTCTGTGGGATAGGATAGGGGTTCAAAAGATTTGGGGTTTTATTGCAAGGACGGACAACTTTTGATAGTTTGTAAACACTCAGAAAAATTGCACGTTTGGAAAAATTTCTTTCCTTCCTTCCTTCCTTCCTTCCTTCCTTCCTTCCTTCCTTCCTTCCTTCCTTCTCGCTCCTTCCATCCTTTCCTCCCTCCCTTTCCTTTCCTCCCCTTCCCTCCCCTCCCCTCTCCTGTCCTCTCCTCTCTCATTCTCTTTCCTTTCCTTCCTTCTCCCTCCTAACCTCCCTCCCTCCCTTCCTCCTTTCCCCCCCTCTCTCCCTCCCTCCCTCCACATTCTTTCCTTCCTTCCCACCATCCAGTAAAATTATAATTATCCAGAGAAATCACCTCTCTTTTTATATTCTATAGTTTCTGGAGTCCCAGCCTTGGAAATTAACACCGCTGCTTAATTTTCTATTTAAGACAGTTCACTTATTAACTCACAATTCACTTATAGATTCACTTCTATTAAGCCAATTCACTTAAATCTTTGTAATATAATTGTGTGAGTTAATGTAGATGTAAGAGGAATTGGATTATGATGTTGATTTTTATTAGCTGAGGGAGAGTTTGTGAGGTGAGGGAACCACTGTGTTGTAGGAGTTAAAGTCTTGGAGTCACTAAAGCCTTGGACATACTATTCACACAATTTTAACTGTGGAGTTGTCATTCGTGGCTTTGAACCACCGCTCTTTCTCAGCCCAATGTATCTCAGGGTGTCTATGTTCCGAAGCAAATGAAAACAGCTCCATGGAAGTTATCTGAGATATAGAGAAAAGGCAGGACACAAATTAGTCATTTGTCCAAAATAGAATAGGGTCCCCTGCTTGAGGGGGTTGGACTACAAGACCTTCAAGGTCCCTCCTAACTCTGTAATACTGTTACTCTAACTCAGGGGTGAAATCTACTTACCTTCCTTACCGGTTCGGAAGTGCACACGCCCCGCGTGCGCACTTGCTCTGTTTGTGCGCATCACATGTGCACAGACCTTCTGTGCATGCGCGAAACCTTCTGCGCATGGGCAGAGGGTAAAACAAGACAACTGGGCGGGTGAGAGGAGCTTCACGCCACCATCGCTACTGGTTCTCCGAACCACCCGCCACCATCGCTACAGGATTGGCCGAACCGGTTTGAACCGGGAACATTTCACCCCTGCTCCTGAATCTTCCATTCCTGAGGTCCACATGGAAGTATCTCACAACCATATATGACCTTCATATTCCAGTTAGCCTACCTCTAGTTTCAATGAATCAAAGAAGAGAGGGAAAAACCCCACTGTGTCAACTCGCAAAGCTTCTCTAGCCTGCTCTTGAGTTGTCATAGGCAAGGGGGATGGAAAATCAGCGAAGCAGCACAGCAGCCAAAAACAGAAGCACATTCCAGACGTATCTCTCTCAAGGCTGTCTCCCAGGATTACCCACAGCAGCTGGAGGGGAGTGATCTCTACAACCCGCGAAAGTGCTCCATTGGTGAATGTGATTGATGACACACCCTGGGGGGAGGGGGGAAACAGGGTCATGATTGGGGCGTAAATTACATTGGGTCAGAGTTGGCTTCACCTGGAAGGTGCCGACATGAAGCTCCTAATAAATAACTGGATTTCTTTTGAAGCTTGGCTCGAGGCTCATGATTTAATTAAGGCATCCGTCAGAACCCTGACACACTGATTGTTAATAGGCTCTTATCTAGCCAGCTTCCTATTGTTTCTAAAAATTATTGATTTAGGAAATTTCTTTTCTTTCCCTTATGATGTGGCTATCACAACGGTTTTACTTATCCAGCTGGGACCCAAAATTCCTCCTTGTGCTGTTTTACCTTTTTCTAATCATGTTCAGAATGCGAAACTCGATTCCTTTATCTTTCTTTAATCTACCGGTTCTCCCCGAGTCCTTTATCACATATTATCAAACACCATCTCTCTATGAAATGACCATTTTTCTCTCCCTTTAGGGATTTGCAAAATTGAAGTTGGAACGAAATTGCTGTTTGTTTCCTATTTTAATTATCTGAATATTCCGGCTTTTGTTTTTTTTTGTTTTTGTTTTGAAAATGGGCAGGGGTATTATTATAATCGGCGTGTGTGTGAGAGAGGGGGAGGGAAGTGCATTTTAAAGAGAGGGCATTACCCCACTGAGTTGAATATTTTGCTCGTCTCTATCAAAACAGGAAAAAAAAATTGTCTCTAATGCATGGGAGATATGGATTAGGAAGATCATGTGACTTTTGTTGTTGATGATTTTTTAATATAATCTCGCCGGCATCGGAGAACAAATGAAAGAGAGGGGGGAGAAAAAAACAAAAAGAAATTAAAACTCCCAAACCCATTTTGGTTTAGAAACGGATGCCTGGCTTGCTGACACTGTTTTTAATGGAAAATTGCTTGAATTATTTGACGCCTGGCTGATGTTGAAAGTAAGTGTCCTTCAATTAGACATCGGGGTATATTTATCTTCCCTGCTAATCCTGACCCGGAGCTCAAAATTGGACCTCCCAACAAAGCTTGACATGAAATGGATTCTCCCAAATTCATGGCCACAAATGTAAGGTTAAGGCGCTGGCGTAGAAAGCAGGAGACTGTGAATTCCAGTTTAGCCTTGGGTGTGAAAGGCGATTGGGTGACTTTGGGCCAATCTCCAGGAGACTGGGAGTTCTAGTCCCGCTTTAGGCATGAAAACCAGCTGGGTGTCTTTGAGCCAATCTCCAGGAGATGGTGAGTTCTAGTCCTGCCTTAGGCATGAAAGCCAGCTGGGTGACTCTGAGCCAATCTCCAGGAGACTGGGAGTTCTAGTCCCGCCTTAGGCATGAAAGCCAGCTGGGTGTCTTTGAGCCAATCTCCAGGAGACGGTGAGTTCTAGTCCCACCTTTGGCATGAAAGCCAGCTGGGTGACTCTGAACCAATCTCCAGGAGAAGGTGAGTTCTAGTCCTGCCTTAGGCATGAAAGCCGGCTGGGTGACTCAGCCAATCTCCAGGAGACTGGGAGTTCTAGTCCCGCCTTAGGCATGAAAGCCAGCTGGGTGACTCTGAGCCAATCTCCAGGAGACTGGGAGTTCTAGTCCCGCCTTAGGCATGAAAGCCGGCTGGGTGACTCAGCCAATCTCCAGGAGACTGGGAGTTCTAGTCCCGCCTTAGGCATGAAAGCCAGCTGGGTGACTCTGAGCCAATCTCCAGGAGACTGGGAGTTCTAGTCCCGCCTTAGGCATGAAAGCCAGCTGGGTGACTTTGAACCAATCTCCAGGAGACGGTGAGTTCTAGTCCCGCCTTAGGCATGAAAGCCAGCTGGGTGACTCTGAGCCAATCTCCAGGAGATGGTGAGTTCTAGTCCCATCTTTGGCATGAAAGCCAGCTGGGTGACTCTGAGCCAATCTCCAGGAGATAGTGAGTTCTAGTCCCGCTTTAGGCAAGAAAGCTGTCTGGGTGACTTTGAGCCAATCACTCTCTCTCTCAGCCCATCCCACCTATAAATATATCGCATAGTGGTTGCAAATCAAATCAGAACACAGATCTATCAGCTATCAGGAAGCTTAATTGTTTCTGTTATTCAGTTATTGTCACTGTTGTTATGAAACTCTTATTTTAGTCCATTGTCTATTCATTAAAAGCACATGCAGATTGTTAGGCGTTGATTAGCCTCAGATTATTCTGTCAAATTCATTTTGGTGGCACGTTTCTAGTGACATAATCTCACCGGTCATTTCAGGGCAGAGAGCTTTTGAAACGAACTGGGATTTGTGGGGCCAAGGAATTGTTAGGGTAAGCCAGGAGGCAGGTCAAAAATCACGCCTGAAATTAGAGCAAAGAGTAAATTAGGGCTGGTAGAAGAGAATATTTTTATGGTTGAACTGTGGGGTCCTTGGTGCTCTCTGAGCTTGGTGGAGTAGGGAGAGGAGGAGGAGGAGAAGGAAGAGGAGAGGAGGAGGAGAGGAGGAGGAGGACTGTTACGAGGGGTCCTTGGTGCTCTCTGAGCTTTGTGGTTTTCTTCCCAACCTTTCATTACCCAACTAAGTAACATCATCAGTGCTAGAAGGCATTAGGGTTTGCAGGGAGGAGGAGGAGGAGGAGGAGGAGGAGGAGGAGGAGGAGGAGGAGGAGGAGGAGGAGGAGGAGGAGGAGGAGGAGGAGGAGGAGGAGGAGGAGAAGAATAACTGTTATGAGGTCCTTGGTGCTCTCTGAACTTGGTGGTTTTCTTGCAGACCTTTCATTACCCAACTAAGTAACATCATCAGTGCTTGAAGGCAGTGTGGTTGTATATGAAGAGAAAACAAACTCCACTCCTTTCTAGCACTGATGATGTTACCTAGTTGGGTAACGAAAGGTCTGCAAGAAAGCAACTAAATTAGGTCTGAAGGACAACCATGGAGGTAGATCAAGAAGCCAACCAGAAACCAGAAACAAGCATTAAACCGAAGTCAGGAATCTAGCAGAGTTGTTCCTGGTTGCTTCTCTCCTTGGTTAGTTTCCACCCGTTGCTTCTTGTCCTGCCCTCAGGTGCTTTGGAAAATAGCTTGACTCCCTCTTCTTTGGGGCAGCCCCTGAGATTTTCTCCTTCAAGAATACAAACCTATTACCATACGTGGTGGACCTGCCCAGTGGCAAAACAATATTGGCAAAGGATCAAAATACAAATAGAGGACATAACACACCAAAAGATAGAACTAAGACCAGAAAGCTTCTTACTAGGCATAGTGAATGGATACTATGAAAAAGAAACAACCTATTTAATTATACATATGATAACAGCAGCACGAATACTATACGCGCAACACTGGAAGAGTAGTGATATACCAACACCAGATAAAGTAATCAGTAAAATTATGGAATGTGCGGAATTAGATAGACTCACAAAGGAATTACAAAATAGGGAAGAACATGGGAAAAGTGGTATAGTTGGTTGAAAGATAGGAAAGAGATGAAGCAATAGGAAGTAAATAAAATGACCAAATATAATATGATGGAAACAAAGAACAGACATAGGTTAACAAAGATCAATATTAGATAGACAAAAGGGAATGACCAAATAAGGAAGAGTCAAAATACAAAGAGAAATATATATTATAGTTGCGACAAACTGGACATGTATTGAAATGGATGTTTATATGTTTTTATGTTTTGTACGTTTCATTGTTCTGTTTAGTTTGTGCTTATAAATAAAAATGGGAGGGGAAAAAAAAAAGAATACTAAGGAATTCCCTTTGTTTTTTAATGCACTATTAGTTTAACGTTGGCTGACCTCCGGAACATTTTGAGCATTCTTCCCACATTATCCAAACCTAAAACATAACCGGTTGACAGTCACGAGGTAGATTTAGCCTTTTCTAAATCGTCATCCCGCACATATGTATCTATAGCAAGCTAGAAGATAGGGGCCCGCACTTTAATTTTTGCTAATCAGCTATCAAACGAACCCAAAGTTCTCCATCTTGCTATAAAAAGCGCCCGTGGTATTTTTTATTTTTTTTCCTTTAATGGTGATCATTAATTGTGGTGTGGGGTTATTTCTTCCTAGAGATTTGTTATTAATGAGTGCCGAAATTACTGATTTCAATTAACAACGTTGCAAGTGATATTGAAATGCGTTTCAGGCCTCTCTGGGGAAATATAAATAAGATGCTATTAGGCTGCTTCGGTTTCAAAAGTGGGAAGGGAGGAAGGCCAAGTCCTTCTTTAGGTCTTCCCCTGGCCTGCCTTTGGGTTCCTTTTCTTCTGTGGAAACTGCGTTAAAAACACTGGTTTCGGTGATCCAAATGATAGGGGGAAACAGCCTAAAAAAGGAGTAACGGTCTGAAAAACAGAACTGCTCCTGAGCGATGAGATGTTCCCCGATATGGTGTTCTTCGTGAGATTATATTAGATTAACAGAGTTGGAAGGGACCTTGTAGATCATCTAGTCCAACCCCCCCCCGTCCAAGCAGGAGCCCCTACACCATTTCTGACAGATGCCAGTCCAGTCTCTTCTTGAAAGCCTCCAGTGATGAAGCTCCCACAACTTCTGAAGGCAACTTCTGTCCCATGATTGCTGTCACTGTCAGGAAATTTCTCCTTATTTCCAGGTTGAATCTCTCCTTCATCAGTTTCCATCCATTATTCCTTGTCTGGCCTTCGGGTGCTTTGGAAGATAGGTTGTCCCCCTCCTCTCTGAGCCCCTCAAATATTGGGAGATTGCTATCCTGTCTCCCCTGGTCCATCTCTTCACTAGACCAGCCATGCCCAGTTCCTGCAACCGTTCCTCATATATTTGAGCCTCCAGTCCCTTAATCATCCTGGTTGCTCTTCTCTGCACTTTTTCTAGAGTCTCAACAACTTGCTGAATGTATCTTGTCTTTTTACGTACATTGAGAGCATAGGCACCAAAGACAAATTCCTTGTGTGTCCAATCACACTTGGCCAATAAAGAATTCTATTCTATTCTATTCTATTCTATTCTATTCTATTCTATTCTATTCTATTCTATTCTATTCTATTCTATTCTATTCTACTCTACTCTACTCTACTCTACTCTACTCTATCCTATCCTATCCTATCCTATCCTATCCTATCCTATCCTATCCTATCCTACTCTACTTCTATCCTACTCTACTCTACTCTACTCTACTCTACTCTACCCTACCCTACTCTACCCTACCCTACTCTTTTCTATTCTACTCTACTCTATTCTACTCTACTCTACTCTACTCTACTCTACTCTACTCTACTCTACTTCTATTCTACTCTACTCTACTCTATCCTACTCTACCCTATCCTACTCTTTTCTATTCTATTCTATTCTACTCTTTTTTATTCTACTCTACTCTACTCTACTCTACTCTACTCTACTCTACTCTACTCTACTCTACTCTACTTCTATTCTACTCTACTCTACTCTACTCTACTCTACCCTACTCTACTCTACTCTACTCTACTCTACTTCTATTCGACTCGACTCTATTCTATTCTATTCTATTCTATTCTATTCTATTCTATTCTATTCTATTCTATTCTATTCTACTCTACTCTACTCTACTCTACTCTTTTCTATTCTATTCTATTCTATTCTATTCTATTCTATTCTATTCTATTCTATTCTATCCTATCCTATCCTATCCTATCCTATCCTATCCTATTCTACTCTACTCTATTCTACTCTACTCTACTCTACTTCTATTCTATTCTTTGCAGCACAATTCTTTCAGCCCAACCAGAGCCTCCTAAACCAAGGCCAATCTTTTCTCCAGGGAGCTGGCTCCATGCCTCAGCCAGTTAACTCCAAAGCCGATTCAGAGATCCTGATGAGAAGGCCCCATGAATTTTTTTGTTTGTTCCCGTTGTCGGATTTTCGGACATCTGCTCACAGCCAGCTTCCTCCTAATAGAAACCTTTCTCCAACTTTTGCATTTCCCTTCTTCCTCCCTGATGCTTCTTCCTGCAGCGTTCAGATATTGGTTTCTCCGCGGCTGACTTTAGCGGGTTCTTTTTCAAATTCAGCTGGTGTCTCTGCTTAGGAACATGGAGTGATAAGAAGCTAAAAGCTGCTTGGGGAAAGCAAGCACATTAATAAGTCTGACATCTCTCTCTCGCTCTCGCTCTCGCTCTCCCTCCCTCCCTCCCCCTGATTTGGGGAGAAAAGGACAAACGAATGTATATTGCAGATGTTTTTTAAGGAGGCTTTACGCAGGTGAGACCCCAGAGTGAATAAGCCCCCCTCTCTTTGATAAATGAAAGAACAAGCTTTCCAGTCTGCAAAAAAAAAAAAAAAAAAAACCAAGCACACCATATAGAATCTGTCGGTCCTTCCGCTTACTTAAAGAGAGAAAATGATTTGCAGATTCTTTATCCTCTGAGGAAATCAGGACCAGGAAATTTGGGATGAGGAATAACATGTCGACCCAAATCTCCTTATTCTCATCCTTTAGGTATAGGAAATAAGGTTAAAGGGGGGAAAATAACGGAAGAAGAGAGTTGGAAGGGACCTTGGAGGTCTTCCAGTCCAACCCTCTGTCAGGGTTCCGATGGATGCCCTAATTAAATCATGAGTCTCAAGCCAAGCTTCAAAAGAAATCCAGTTATTTATTAGGAGCTTCATGTCCGCACGTTCCCAAGTGAAGCCAGCTCTGACCCTATGTAATTTATGCTACAATTATGACCCTGTTTTCCTCCTCTCCCCCAGGGTATGTCATCGATCACATTCACCAACGTAGCAATTTCGCAGGTTGTAGAAGTCACTCCCCTCAGCTGCTGTAGGTAACCCTAGGATACAGCCTTGAGAGAGATAAGCGTGGAATGGGCATCTGTCTTTGGCTGATGTGCCATTTCGCCGGTTTCCCATCCCCCTCTGGCCTATAGCAACTCGAGAGCAGGCCAGGGATGCTTTGTGAGTTGACACTCTCTGCTCAAGTGGGGGACCCTACATACCATTTCCAACAAAGTCATTTCAGACAATGCCGAAATAGACTGGGTGTTGTACAGCCAGGATCTGATCCAGGAGTGATAAAATTCTAAATTCCTTTAACTAGAGATTTGATTAGAGCCAACCAAGGATGACCCAAGACTGCCAGTCTTCAAGCAATTCAACACCACAATTTTTCATCCTTCGTGAAATTTCCCTACCATGTATTTTGGGATATTTCTTCTACCAATCCTGTCATAGATTTGAGGGAGCTTGGCATTTCTGCTTTGCAATTGGGCAAATGCGTGCACCCTGCTGCCTGCATCCCACAGATGGTTTTTTTTGCTTATTTATGTGGACTGGTTGCTGGCATGCCACGGACTGTTGCTGACCAGTGATTGGGGATCCCTGATGTAGCAGACAAAGAGAGCTTTAAAATCTCCAGGCATTTAAAAAAAAAAGAAAAGAAAAGAAAACTCTAAAATTACTCTCCAAGGTCTCTGCTATTGTTCAAGACTGTCATTAACTCTCAGTGACACCCCTGGTTTTTATTGAGATAGTTCAGCTCATCGAAAGTTGGGCTTATTGACCACGAGCGAAACAGAAATATTGAATTTAGATTCTCTGGCAAGGAAAACAGAACGACAGAAGCCTTCAAATTTAAGAACTACAGACCTTTTGTTTATTCATTTTTACGCATCCTGAAATTTGGGATGACAGCGAGAACAATCAACCCGTGGAACAGACGTTGCCTTCAGAAGTTGTGGGAGCTTCATCCCTGGAAGCTTTCAAGAAGAGACTGGACTGCCATCCGTCAGGAATGGTGTAGAGTCTCCTGCATGGACGGGGGGTTGGACTAGATGACCTACAAGGTCCCTTCCAACTCTATTCTGATTGATTGATTCAACCTAGAAATAAGGAGAAATTTTCTGACCGTAAGAACAATCAACTCGTGGAACAGAAGTTGCCTTCAGAAGTTGTGGGAGCTTCATCCCTGGAAGCTTTCAAGAAGAGACTGGACTGCCATCTGTCAGAAATGCTGTAGGGTCTCCTGTTTGGATGGGGGGTTGGACTAGATGACCTACAAGGTCCCTTCCAACTCTGTTATTCTATATTCAATGGAACAGAAGTTGCCTTCAGAAGTTGTGGGAACTTCATCCCTGGAAGCTTTCAAGAAGAAGACCGGACTGCCCTCTGTCAGAAATGGTGTAGGGTCTCCTATTTGGGTGAGGGGTTGGACTAGATGGGATGGCCTACAAGGTTCCTCCCGACTCTGTTATTCTGTCTAGATCCCTAGTGTGCCATCTAAGAGCGGACATAGACTGCTTCCGATTCTGTTCGGCACCCAGTCTGTGGCTCGCAACCATTTGGCACGATACTCTGCAACTGCGGATTCCATGTTAATTAGACTTTAATCTCCTGCAGGTAATTGCATACTCATTTGCAAAAAGAAGTTTGCTGGAACCTGAAGGCACCCACTGACCGTTTTTCTTCACTGATTTGTAATTTGTTGTTTTGTCGTAGCACCGGTTGTCCTAGCTGTGTGTGTCGGGTTTTTTTTAAAGACCTAATCATTAGCAGTCCATCTACCTCTTTGAAATCTGTTTATTAACTGGGGTTTTTATTGATTGATTGATTGATTGATTTTTAGCCCTATGAAACACTGGATTGTGACATAATGGCGGGCTATGCAAATTGCTTTCCTGGCAAATAGATGAGGAAGAAATGGAGGCAGTGATGGATTTTATTTTCCTGGGCTCCAAGATCACCGCAGAAGGGGACTGCAGCCAAGAAATTAAAAGACGCTTGCTCCTGGGGAGGAAAGCTATGGCAGGGAGTTGCTCTTCCGGTTTCCAGCATTCCTGCATGTACGAAGACCAGCTGGCCGGTGCATATATGCAGAAAAGCAATGGGTGACAGCTGGCATGCCCGGAGAGATGGCTCTGCATACCACTAGTATCCGTGCCATAGGTTCGCCATAACGGATATAAACTCTCTTGCCTTGAGCAGGGGGTTGGACTAGAAGACCTCCCAGGTCCCTTCCAGCCTTAGGACTCTATGGTTCCAAGTTTCTACTCATAATTCCTATGAGTAGAACAAGAACCAAGGCATATAGTAGGAGGTGCATGGGAGGGAGAAACTCAAAATAAGGAAGAATTTCCTGACTTTGACAAGCTAAGAAGTCGTGGTCCTGTTTAACTCCTGGAGTTGTGAGGTCTCCATCATTGGAGGGTTTCAAATAAAGGATGGACAGCTATTTGTCAGGGATGGCCTGAGGATTCTGGGTTGGACTAGAAGACCTCCAAAGTCCCTTCCAGCCCTAGGATTCTAGGATTCTAGGATGTGTCGGGGTTCCGATGGATGCCCTAATTAACTCATGAGCCTCGAGCCAAGTTTCAAAAGAAATCCAGTTATTTATTAGGAGCAACATGTCAGCAACTACCCAGAGAAGTCAACTCTGCTGCTCGTAATTTACGGCTCAACTCTGCCCCTGTTTCCCTCCCTCCTCTCAGTCTGTGTCATAAATCACATTCTCCAATGAGGCACTTTCACGGGCTGTAGAAAACACACCTCACAGGCCGGCTCTGGTAATCTGAGATCCAACCTTGAAGAAGGTAGGCGTGGAATGTGCTTTTGAATGTGGCTGCTGAACTGTTCCATCCGTTCTCCCCACTTCCTGCCCATGGCAACTCAAGAGCAGACCAGAAATGCTTTGTGAGTTGACACTATGATTCTATGATTCTATTCTCCATAGTTCCTGTAGGTAGGACAAGAACGAACGAGTACAGTATATGGAGGGAAATGCAAACTTGAAATAAGGGAACATTTCCTGATTGTGACAGCCATGGTCCATTGATCCAGCCTATTGCTGAAGACAATATTTGTCTGGGATGATCTAAGGATTCTGGGTTGGACTAGAAGACCTCCAAAGTCCCTTCCAGCCCTACGATTCCATGATTTAATATCTTACTCTCCAAGACGTACAAACCAACAAGCCATGGCATGAGAATTGAATTTTGTGGCCTTCTTCCTCATTGATATGATATTCCTCCAACCCATTCAGAGCACATATTCCAATGTATCGAACACTGTGTTATGAAATTTTACCACCTGGACAAAAGGTGAACACTTGAATAAAAAACTACTGTATTTTTCGGAGTATAAGACGCACCAGACTATAAGACGCACTTACCTTTTTTGGTGAGGAAAAGAAGAAAAAGAAATCTCCCTCTGCCTCTTCCTCTGAGCAATTTGGCCTCATTGCAGCAAACAGCAAACAGCCTGCTTTACTTTCATTTTCGTTTTCAGCATAGCTTGATTAGCACAAGGAAAAAAAATCTGCTCCAGCAATTTATCTCTTTGCAGCATGCAGCAAGCAGCAGAGCCCTGCGCAAAACAGCTGAGAGCTGTTTTGAGAGTGGGGAGGCCGATCCAATCAACGTGTGCTAATTAGGCTGTGCTGAAGCTGAAACGAGCTGTTTCTTCTTGCTGCTTGCTGCAAGGAGGTAAACTGCTGGGAGGCAGAGGCCAAAGGATGGGGGGGGCCAGTAGGTGGGCGGGGCTACATTCAGTGTATAAGATGCACCTAAATTTTCACCCCCTTTTAGAGGGGAAAAAGGTGCGTCTTATACTCCGAAAAATATGGTAAGTCAGGTAGATCTAGGAGGCTGCTGGCATAACCAGGCAAAAAAAAAAAAATTAAAAAATCAGCATGTCTCATTGACAGGCGTTGAGCCCGTGCCAATTTAAAAATTACAGTAACATCGATTTCCCCATAAACCTTCCAGCTCTTATGATTTATTCATTCTTCTGTTTGGGTTTTAATTTTAAACGATTCCTAACTAAGAGTGACCTGGCAGCACCTTTTATCTCCAAGAGGACGAGCAAAAGGGAATGCAAATGTTTCCTTCCCTCACTCTTTTCTAGGAAATGCAAATCGCGGTGCGTAAAGAGGGGAAGGGGGTGGAATTAAGGGAACCTTCCCAAAACGGATTAGGAATGACCCTTCCCTAAGAGAAAAAGCTCCTGAGCTCGGACAGATTACAATTTGCAAACCGCTGCATGAAAAAAAAAATCTCTTTCTCGTTGTTTCCTAATGCAGGGAAAAGACATCCCAAAGAGCTGTTGTTATGCATTTTGTTAACTGTTTTATTTTCAGGGTACCCAAGAACATAAATAGCTACAGAGCATATGGGGCTGAGAAAAACCGTTCCTTAGAATTCTCAACTTTTGCAAAAATGCGACTTCCGAAATGCAAAATGACTTGTGGAAAAACAAAACACAGGTTTTGGGGTTTTTTGTTTTCCCCCTTCCTTCTAAATATCTGATGGGAGGCAGTGGTGGGATTCAGCCAGTTCGGGGGAACCAGTTGTGAACTTTCTGAGCAGTTTGGCAAACTGGTTGTTGGAAGAAATCATTAGAGCAGAGAACCGATTGTTAAATTACTTGAGTCCCACCACGGATGGGAGGCCTCGTATAAATTAAAACCTGTAAGAATGACTTTGAAGGGATGCAGTGGCTCAGTGGTTAAGACACTGAGCTTGTCACTCGAAAGGTCGGCAGTTCGGCGGTTCGAATCCCTAGCGCCGCGTAACGGAGTGAGCTCCCGTGACTTGTCCCAGCTTCTGCCAACCTAGCAGTTCGAAAGCACATCAAAAATGCAAGTAGAAAAATAGGGACCCCCTTTGGTGGGAAGGGAACAGCGTTCCGTGCACCTTTGGTGTTGAGTCATGCCGGCCACATGACCACGGAGACGTCTTTGGACAGCGCTGGCTCTTCGGCTTTGAAACGGAGATGAGCACCGCCCCCTAGAGTCGGGAACGACTAGCACGTATGTGCGAGGGGAACCTTTACCTTTTACCTTTAAGAATGACTTTGGGAAGGAGTTTCGGTTCTTGCCTGCTTCTCTGATTGTTATCCAATTTGATTAAATTAAATGGGGTTTTTTCCGCCAGCCCCTTTTGCCAGAGGGAAAAAAAAACAACAGTTTGGATCAATGTTCATGAGGGCAGGACAAGAAAAAATGGATGGAAACTAATCAAAGAGAGAAGCAACCTGGAATAAAGGAGAAATTTCCTGACAGTTATAACAATTAATCAGTGGAACAATTTGCCTCCAGAAGTTGTGAATGCTCCAACACTGGAGGTTTTGAAGAAGATGTTGGTTAACCATTTGCCTTAAATGGTGTAGGGTTTCTTGCCTAAGCAGGGGTTGGACTAGAAGACCTCCAAGGTCCCTTCCAACTCTGTTATTCTGTTTTTATTCTTATAAAATCAGACCATCACACCCCACCATCTTGCAAACAATATATGCAACCTCCAACCCGTCAAAGAATTTTTAAAGCTGCCTGAACATAAGAGAGGAAGCAACTAGCTTCCTTCCCCGAGGTTGAAAACTATCAGGAAAGGAGAAATCAGAATCAGAATAGAGAGCTGGAAGGGACCTTGGAGGTCTTCTAGTCCAGCCTCATGCTCAAGCAGGAGACCCTATGCCATTTCAGACAGGTGGCTGTCCAGTCTCTTCTTAAAAACCTCCAGTGATGAAGCACCTACAACCTCTGGTGGCAAGCTGTTCCACTGGTTAATTGTTCTCACTGTTGGGAAGTTTCTAATTTCAGGTTGCTTCTCTCCTTGATGAGTTTCCATCCATTGTTTCTTGTCCTGCCTTCAGGTCAGTGGTGAAATCCAAATTCTTTTACTACCAGTTCTGTGGGCGTGGCTTGGTGGGCATGGTGTAGCTTGGTGGGCGTGGCTTGGTGGGCGTGGCAGGGGAAGGATACTGCAAAGTCTCCATTCCCATCTGACTCAAGGGGAAGGATACTGCAAAATCCCCATTCCCTCCCTACTCAAGGGGAAGGATACTGCAAAATCCCCATTCCCTCCCCACTCAAGGGGAAGGATACTGCAAAATCTCCATTCCCACCCCAATCAAGGGGAAGGATATTGCAAAATCTCCATTCTTTCCCAACTCAAGGAGAAGGATACTGTAAAATCTCCATTTCCACCCCACTCCAGGGGAAGGATACTGTAAAATCTCCATTCTCACCCCACTCCAGGGGAAGGATACTGCAAAATCCCCATTCCATCCCGATCAGCTGGGACTCGGGAGGCAGAGAATAGATGGGGGCGGGACCAGTCAGAATTTTTACTACCTGTTCTCCGAACTACTCAAAATTTCCGCTACCGGTTCTCCAGAACTGGTCAGAACCTGCTGAAACCCACCTCTGTTGCAAGTATTCCAGCAGGAGTGACCTTACTAAGGCTTTATAAAGCGGTACTAACACTTCACATGATTTTTTTTCTAGTAAGACATTTTGCCATCCGGGCCTATCTTTAATTTTCAGAGCCGAGACCGCTTCTAAATCCTAGCCACCGAGCCTGGCAGGAAGGGGGGAAAATATTTTTCTTTCTTTCTTTCTTTCTTTCTTTCTTTCTTTCTTTCTTTCTTTCTTTCTTTCTTTCTTTATTTATTTATTTATTTATTTATTTATTTATTTATTTATTTATTGTCAAATGCAAATGATCTTATTTTCTGGCTGCTTGCATAGATTGAATGGCTGGACAGGTTCGGCAGTCCATGGGAAGGCAGGAGGGGGAGAAAAAAAAAATTGGAACGCTGTGCTTGCATATTTCACTGCAACTACCACAAAAGGAGAATAATAATAAGATATTTTTTTTTATATAAAAAAAAAAATCCATGAGGAAGGATATTCCGGTTAGCAGCTTCAAACACCCGAATTTCACCGCTGCGGGAGGGGGAACGAATCGATCGGAAAGCGGCATCTCTGGATTTGAGTATGTAAACACCTTCTATTCACATGAGATTGATTTTCTTCTTCTCGGTCTTCTACCTACCATCCTTCTTTTCATTCCCCGTTCCCTCTGATGCATTTGTACAATCAGAGGTATTGACTGCAAATAAGAAGGATAAAGAGCAAATTTCCAACAAAATGATACGTCTCCCCCATGGCAGATCTAACTGTAAAAAAAGGCCAACCAGATACAAGAGTTTGTTTGCTTCTCAGTCTTCAGAACTGAAGAAGCTTCTTGGATGTGAAGCGAAAAGTCTTCAAGGAAAAACAAAGTCCAGTTACCTTCTGAAGAAGTGAAGAAGCTTCTTGGATGAGAAGCAAAACCTCTTCAAGGAAAAACAAAGTTCAATTGCCTTTTGAAGAACTGAAGAAGCTTCTTGGATGAGAAGCAAAAAGTCTTCAAGGAACAACAAAATCCAGTTACCTTCTAAAAGAACTGAAGAAGCTTCTTGGATGAAAAAGAAAAAGTCTTCAAAGAAAAACAAAGTCCAGTTGCCTTCTAAAAGAACTGAAGAAGCTTCTTGGATGAGAAGCGAAACCTCTTCAAGGAAAAACAAAGTCCAATTGCCTTTTGAAGAACTGAAGAAGCTTCTTGGATGAGAAGCGAAACCTCTTCAAGGAAAAACAAAATCCAGTTCCCTTCTAAAAGAACTGAAGAAGCTTCTTGGAGGAGAAGCAATACATCTTCAAGGAAAAATAAAGTCCAGTTGCTCTTGAAAAAGCATCTTTGGGACAATCATGACCTGGATGAAGCGAGAATCTCCAGAGACATGATTGATCGGTTGTGTGTCATGGAGTCAGTGTTTTACTCTTTGTGACCACATGGATTTTCTCCAATTTTCTCTCGATCCTGAATTTTCACCTCTTCCAATGGTGCTTCTACAAATACCACACCTCCATCTCATAAGATCACCCCTGGAAATCATCTGAAACGAGAATGACTTCACTAACTAAATCTTGTTGCTTCAATGGACTTGGTCATCGTTGTTCCTGTGTTCTTCTTTCAACGGAATAACAGAGTTGGAAGGGACCTTGGAGGTCTTCTAGTCCAACCCCCTTCTCAAGCAGAAGAAGTCTTCCAATATCTCAGGGGCTGCCCCAAAGAAAAGGGGGTCAACCTATTCTCTAAAGCACCAGAAGGCAGGACAAGAAGCAACAGATGGAAACTAACCAAGGAGAGAAGCAACCTAGAATTAATGAGAAATTTCCTGACAGTGAGAACAATTAACCAGTGGAACAACTTGCCACCAGAAGGTGTGGGTGCTCCAACACTGGAAGTTTTTAAAGAAGAGACTGGACAAGATTGTCTGAAATGGTGACAGGCCTTTTCTTGAAAATGCCTCTTTATGACTGAAATCGTATGCCTCAAATGGCAAAGCTTATTTTAGTCTTATTTTAGACAGCCGGGGGCTCCTCCGGTCTTTTGCAGGTGCCGGTTGGGAAGAAAGTTTGTTGACGTGGATGCCTCGTGATGAGGGTTCTCCTTATTATGTTCCAAGAATAAACCTTAAAAAACGTTCTATTTAGCTGAAGAAAGAAAAGGAAGGGAATTGTAGATAAGTAAGCGTGTGGGGAATTACGGTTGAGGATTAAATCTTTGGTTGCCTAGAAATTGGGCTGTTTCAAATGTTCTTCATTCTCTCTCCCTCTCTCTCTCTTCTCCCCTCCTCGTTCCCTCTTTCTCTCCTCTCTCTTCCTCTCTCTCTTTCCCTCCCTCTCTCCCTGCCTTTCTCCCTCCCTCTTTCCCCCTCTTTCTGTCTTTCTCCCTCTCTCCCATCTTTCTCTCTCTCCCTCTCTCCCTCTCCCTCTTTCTCTCTCTCTCCCCCTCTCCCTCCCACTCCCTTTCTCTCCTCTCTCTTTCTCTTATCTTTCTCTTTCTCTCTCTCCTCCCTCCCTCACTTTCCCTCTCTCTCTTCGTCTCTCCCCCTCTCCCTCCCTCACTCTCCTCCCCTCCTCTTTCCCTCTCTGTCCCCTTCTTTCTCTCCTCTCTCCCTCCCTCTCCTTCCATCCCTCTCCCCCTCTTTCTCTCTCTCTCTCTCCCTCTCTCTCCTCTCTCCCTCCCTCTCTCTCCTTCCCTCCTTCTCTTTCCCTCTCTCTCCCCCTCTTTCTCTCCTATCTCCCCCTCTCTCTTTCCCTCCCTATCTCTCCCTCTCTCCTTCCCTCTCTCCCTCTCTCTCTCCCTGTTTCTCTCCCTCTCCCTCCCTCTCTCTTTCTCTCCCTCTCTCTCATCTCTCCCTCTCTCCCTCTCCCTCTTTCTCTCTCTCTCCCCCTCTCCCTCCCACTCCCTTTCTCTCCTCTCTCCATCCCTCTCTCCCTCTCTCTCTCTCTCTTTCTCTCCCTCTCCCTCCACTCTCTCCCTCCTTCTCTCTCCTCCCCTCCCTCTCTTTCCCTCTCCCTCTTTCCCTCTCTCTTTCTCTCCCTCCCTCCCTCCCTCTCTCTCCCTCCCTCTTTCTCTCTCCCCCCTCTCTCTCTGCAGTATCAGAAGAGAGATCGCATTCATTTCTCTTTCTGTTGTCTTGTCTTTTATCTCTTCATTTCCCTCCCCTCCCCTCTCCTTCCTTCATTATTATTTTTTTCCACATCTGATGTGTCGTTTAAATAGAAATAGTGATATCTGAGGTTTTGATTTTGGCATATCCAGGGCAGTTAGAGTGGTGGGGATGGGGGAAATGGCACAAAGGAAATAATGAAAATCATCAAAGTCTTGTTTTCTGGACACAGCAAATGATGGAACCACCAGGCATAGGGAGAGTTACAATATCCATTTTAGCTGAGCTTCTCCTCCCCTACAGAGTCGCCAAATAGATGAGTCTTCTGTCCTTCAGAGGTGGGATAATGCTATCAAAATTGAGCAGAGATTAGGTGGATAAGAAGCTGCTTCCTTTTTACCAGGTAGGTCTGAGAAAAGCTCTGGCTATCAGGGTTCCAAGCAACACCCCTAACGAAAGAAAACTCCGAAGCTTGAAGTTCCTCAAAGTTTATTAGAGATGTCATATTGGCACATCTGGGAAAACCTGAATCTGAAAGCTTCCAGGTTTTCCCCACCCAAAGGAAAGTCCAAGTCTCTTCCTCCCTGCATCCACATGCCCATCAAATGATCCAAATCAATGTACCATCCCAACTGGAGATGCCTCCCAGTTCCAGCCCTCCAGGTGCAGGGCAAGATGTCCTTGACTGAGAAAGGAATGTTATTTTGACTATATATCACCCTGGCTCCATACAATCCCTCCCTCCCAGTTTTCCACAGTAGTCAATGTGGCAGGCCTGAAGGCCCAATGGAAAAGATGGCTTCGAGGCTTGACACTGGCAACAGATTCTTCTCCATATTTTTTTCCCCCACGGCTCTATAATTTGTGGAGTTTTCCTTTCCTTCCCTTTCTTCCTCAGCACAAAACATTCTAAGTAGACTCTCACAAGAGAGCTGAGAATTTCCGACGAAGGAGAATCTTTGTAGCTCAGGGTTGACAGGAGGGGTCCTTGGGGCTCTATGAGCATTGTGGGTTTTCTTGCAGAGGTTTCACGACCCTAACCAGGTAACATCATCAGTGCTGGAAGGAATGCTAACCACACTCCCTTCTAGCACTGATGATGTTATATAGTTGGGTAAGGAATATCCAGAGGTGGGATGCTGCCGATTCAGACTGGTTTGCCCGAACCGGTAGTTCTGATTCTGTGCGGTTCGGAGAACCGGCAAATCGGACCATCCTCTGGCCCTAGTGTTGTAAAGAAGTTTTCTTCAAGGACTTTTTTGGTTTTTTTTAAATGGTGGCCTGATCTCCTATCCATGTATTCCTCAAATATAATCCTGTTTCCCACCCTCCACCCCTCCTTCCAGATCAGCCAAAGTTGAGTAGGTAACGCCACCTGCTAGAACGGTTCAAGGCAGGGAGGGGCTTCAAAAATTTTAGCGAGGGGTTCCCTGCCTGGTTGCTGGGTGGGTGTGGACATGGTGGACATGGCCTAGTTGGCCTCCTGCAGCATGGCGAGGAGGGGCGTTTTTGCCCTCCCCAGGCTCCGGAGGCTTTTCTCAAGCCTCTTGGAGGCGAGCTTATTGAAATTAGAAAGACAAGCAATTGAAAACTTGAGCATCTTGGCTTTTAAGACCGATGGCTCTGGCCCTAATTTTTCAATTTTCTCGATACGATGTTTCCCGATCTTTGGGTTCCATCTTTCCCCCGCCTTCATACTTCTTCTTGAATTGAAATTTATGAAAACTTCTAGACGTGCCACCTCCATGTCTCCCAATGCATTGAGGAAGACATGATTATTTCGTTTTTTTTTTTTCCTTTGAAACCAGTAGCCAGTCTGGCCCGTGTCTCCAAAACAACGTAAATAATTCAACTGCTTCAATAATTTAATACCAAATAATTATCACATAATGGAACTATTTGGTGGCTCCAGGACCCCCAGACTAAAATCAGAGTAAACAAATTATGGCTTTCCACGTTCTCTAGCCACGCATTATGTTGCTTTCTCCATGGACCAGACCTCAACCAAGGTCCTTCACTTCTCTCATTAAGGTCATGTTATCCAATATCTCCAGATGTTGTCAACACAGCTTGAAAACCGACATGAATGGGGTAGGGTTGGCATTTGAGAAAGATCGTGGATTAGAACAATGAAGATACTGTTCCGTAATATTTCCTTAAGTGCAATAATGCCATTACCAGGGAAGGAAATGGATCTTGGGGCATATTCCATTTATTCTTCTTCTACCGTCTATTTTAACTTGCCTTGGACAATCAATCAATAGTATTTAACAGAATATTTTTTTTTATTGAAAAGTTTTCCCCCCACCCTTTCCCCCCACCCTTCATCCCCCCTCCCCCCCCCAACTTCCCAGAGCAAACTACAAGGTATTTCATTTAATCAAACATAAACTAGATTAATCTACTTATCCTCAAAGTACTACCTCCCCCACTGAAACCTTAACTCCAGAACAGATAACCAAATACTTCTAATACTAACAGTCATTCATAAGCTATTTGATATTTTCTTGTCTGATACTTATTTTGAATATAATCAATCCATCTTCTCCATTCCGATACGTATCTTTCTTGCGTGTGGTCCTTCAAGTACGCCGAGATTTTCACCATTTCTGCTAGGTTTGTTACTTTCAATATCCACTCTTCAATAGTAGGCAAAGAGTCCTTCTTCCAATATTGAGCTACCAGCAGCCTAGCTGCTGATATTAAGTTAAAAATCAATTTAGTCTCTGAAACTGTACAGTCCGTAGTTATACCCAATAAAAACAATTGAGGAGTAAATTTCAACCTTCTTTTCAAAATGTTCTGCATCACCCACCAAATTTTTATCCAAAATGCCTTGATTTTCTTACAAGTCCACAAAAATATGAAACGCTTCACGAATTTGCGTGTCATCCAGAGTCCAGTTGCCTTTTGAAGAACTGAAGAAACTTCTTGGATGAGGAGCGAAACGTCTTCAAAGAAAAAAACAGAAAATCCAGTTGCCTCTTGGAAAAAGCAACTTTGGAACAACCATGGATGACTCAGAGTCTCCATAGACATCAAGAAATCATGAATAAAAGAATAGCCATTGGATTCACATACACCCGCCCAAAATTATTATGCATAAATGTATGAATTATGCATTATCGTGTAAAAATTATTATGCGTACATCAAATTTATGTATTGTGCATTCTTATGTAAAAATGCTATGCATAAATCCAATTTCGAGGGTCCTGTTTTTGACGCCTGATTTAATGTTTTATTTTTCTATGAAATCTCCACGCCACCTAAGAGATAAGCAACCCTCCCAAAACTGATCTGAATTTGGAAACTGATTGGAAAGCTCAATTCCGCTTGGCTTCCGATTCAAATTGCAATCTGTACATGGAGCCAGGAGTGGGATTCAGCCGGTTCGGGCCAGTTCAGGTAAACCGGTAGTTAAATTGCTGGCTGGACCCTCCCTTCCATGCCCCGCCCCCTTTTGGCTCCCAGTTAAGTGCAGAGAAGCCTACTAGGCCCAAAATGGGGTACAGAGGATGCAGCGTGGCCCCCCTGTGGCCCATTTTTGCCCCCAGGAGGCTGCAGGGAGGCCTACTAGGCCCAAAACGGGGCAGGGTGGCCAGCATGTCCCCCCCCCGCAGCCCGTTTTTGCTCCCAGAGGGGTGCAGGAGGCCAAATGCTGCCTGTCATGCCCACCAAGGCCACGCCCACCCTGCCGGTCATTAGGACAGAGAACCGGTTGTTAAATTATTTGAATCCCACCACGGCTTGGAGCCATCGGTGTCAATTGCTTTGATCCAAATTGGATCGGATCGGATCAACGTTCGCACATCCAGCGGCGAAAAAAAAAAACAAACCCATCTCTGAATCGGATTCAAAAGAAACGGATTGGATTCAGGTTTGCATCGGCAGATCATGCCAAGGGGATTATAAGGAGCTGTGTGCCAAGCCTCCCTTACGAATCCGTTCCAGGTATCGGCGTTTGCCAGTTGAAGACCGCCAAAATGTCCACGAACAGACGGTCCTTCCAAGTTCTTTGCGTTGCGAGATCTTTCCTAAGATCGCCTCTTTGTATTCGCTCCAAGGAACACCTAGTTATGAATTTTGAAGGGAGGGAAGCGTCGCAGGCTGAAATACGGGCTTAAAAAAACACCCCATTTTGGAAAGTTTTCCCTTCAATTGCTGGCCAGCCTGAAAGCCAAACCGGAAAGGAGAATTATGAGTTTGCAAACAAACAAAAAAAAAACAACTGTGTGTAAAAACATATCGAATCGCCCTTGTTCTGTTTATTGCTTACTCTTAAACTCGGTGATGGGTTTTTCCCCGTTCTCCCCCCCCCCTTTTTTTTTCCTCTCTCTCTCTCTCTCTCTGCAAATGATAAACGGTGCAGTCAAAGTACACTGTCAGCAATTATCAGTCTGCTTAAAAGCGCAAACAGGCCCAGCTCCTCGTTCGGTTTCCATCAGTTTCCAGGGATCTGTGTTTATTTGTTTAGTATGCAAGAGGCAAGATTATTTCTCCCCCCCCCCTCCCCTTTCTTCTTTGGAAGGCCACTGGAACCATCCTGTCTGCCAGACTATGCCATGGCCTAGTTACGGGGGGAGACATCACATTTCTTCTCTAATTGGCACCTTTCTAAAAAGGGCCTACCTGCTTCTTTAAGCAGAGAAGAGCAACAAAGACGATTAAGGGACTGGAGGCTGAAACATACGATGAACGGTTGCAGGAACTGGGCATGGCTGGTCTAGTGAAGAGAAGGACCAGGGGAGACAGGATAGCAGTCTTCCAAGATTTGAGGGGCTGCCACAGAGAGGAGGAAGGGGGTCAAGCTGTTTTCCAAAGCACCTGAAGGCCAGACAAGGAACAATGGATGGAAACTGATCAAGGAGAGATTCAACCTGGAAATAAGGAGAAATTTCATGACCGTGAGAACAATCAATCAGTGGAACAGAAGTTGCCTTTGGAAGTTGTGGGAGCTTCATCCCTGGAAGCTTTCAAGAAGAGACCGGATAGCCATTTGTCAGAAGTGGTGTAGGGTCTCCTGCTTGAGCAGAGGGTTGGGCTAGATGATCTACAAGGTCCCTTCCAACTCTGTCTAGTCTAGTCTATTCCACCTTCTGTTCCATCTTCTATTCCTATTCCTGTTCCTGTTCCTGTTCCTGTTCCTGTTCCTGTTCCTGTTCCTGTTCCTACTCTACTCTACTCTACTCTACTCTACTCTACTCTACTCTACTCTACTCTACTCTACTCTACTCTAATTCTGTTCTATTCCGTTCCATTCCATTTTTCTCTTCTCCTCTCCTCTCCTCTCCTCTCCTCTCCTCTCCTCTCCTCTCCTCTCCTCTTCTCTCTTATTCTATTCTATTCTATTCTATTCTATTCTATTCTATTCTATTCTATTCTATTCTATTCTATTCTATTCTATTCCATTCCATTCCATTCCATTCCATTCCATTCCAATCCATTCTCTGTTGTACTCTATTCCTAATTCCAATTCCTATTCTATTCTATTCTTCCATTCCACTTTTTATATTCTGCCCTACCCTACCCTACCCTACCCTACCCTACCCTACCCTACCCTACCCTACCCTACCCTACTCTACTCTACTCTACTCTACTCTACTCTACTCTACTCTACTCTATTCTATTCTATTCTATTCTATTCTATTCTATTCTATTCTATTCTATTCTATTCTATTCTATTCTATTCCCAGACTGGAAAAGGGCTGGTTTGACTCACAGTATGGCAAAGGTCAAATCTTTGTCCTTGAGTCCTCACTGAATTTGAGGGGCTGTCACAGAGAAGAGGGGATTGACTTATTCTCCGAAGCCCCAAAGGGCAGGACAAGAAATATGGGTGCAAGAAATAACATTTGAAACAAACAAACAAACAAACAAACAAAAAACAGAAATATGAGTGCAAGCTTGTTAAGGACAGATCGAACCTAGAAGTAAGGAGAAATTTCCTGACAATGAGAAAAAAGAATCAGTGGAACAGCCAGCTTGCCTCCTGAAATTGTGGCTGCTCCATCACTGGAAGTTTTCAAAGATAGACTGGACAACCATTTGAGTGAGAGGGTATAAGGCTCTTGCCTTGAGTAGGGGGTTGGACTAGAAGACCTCTGAGGTCCTTGTGACTGTTCTGACTTAGGCTTCCTGAGAAAGCATAAATCACAATCTTAGTCCCAAAAAACCTCTTTTATTGAGATGGCTGTGAATTATGGTCATTCACAGCCCGTAACGATTCACAAACAGTCTGTGAAGATTCCAACAGATATCTGCTCGAGTTGACACAGTCTTTCAAGGTAATGTTGATAAACACCCATCTTTATCTCCCTTGAAACGCTGCCAGAGACCTAATTGTCCATTAGTTTTGCAAGGCCAAAGGGAGCACAGAGTCAAACGGACTTCTCAGAGCTTGAATTGACTATTTGAACTAACTGCTTCCTGCAAAGGCTCACGTCCCGTTCGCTTCTCTTTTATGTCTTATGGGAGGGGCCAATCATCTCCAAGCCTTACTCCCAAGTCGACCCTGTTTCTTTAATTGTTCCTGTCTCCTGGCAGCTCTGCACATGCGCACACTGGGAACAGGCTCCCGCTGTTCTTCTGCCTCGCTGATGTCAGACTCCGGAGACTCTGGAGGCAGCACATAACTACCAGATGGCCCTGGCCCCCTCTCTGCCTCCGACGCAGAGCCCTCGTCCGAGTCTTCCCCAGACTCCAGGACTGGCCCACGTTCCTCCCCATCCTCCTCACTGTCCGAATCTGCTGCCAGCTCTGCTGGCCGCTGGCGGGCCACAACAGTGACTCTATGTTCTATGTTTTGATTGGAGGCAAAAGTGTCCAGCAATTGGTGAGACGATCTTTGAGAGGAAACAAGGTTTCGCAGAGGTTGGGCCTAAGGATCTTTAATATAAAATAGAAGAACTTAAAAAAAAAAATGAAAGAAATTCAGGTGAGGTACTGTATACTTGTTCTGCTACTAAAAAAAAGGACTTTTGTGGGCTTCTAGAATTAAACTTGCGACACGCTTAAATCTCTGAAGTTTGGGACAGCGAGTGTTGATGCTTTGGTAGGCAAATTACCAACGTTGTGTATGTTTTTGCATGTGTCTGCATGTCTCTCTTTTTAAAAAAAAAAAAACCCAAAATCTTTGTTGTTTTGCTTTGGGGCTGGTTCACACATCCTTGACTAGCACGTTGTGTTATCGTTTTGTGACTCACACCTCAAACTGTTTTCATCAAAGAGCTCGGGGCTTTTTGAAGCATTGCAGAGGATTGCAAGGAACTCAAACTCTACTGCGGCTTTCCAACTGTACCAGTTCTTGGAAGAACATCATGGATTCTCGGAGAAGACAAGCAAAAAAAAAAAAGAGAGTGATGATGGAGGATCAAGGAAGAGTTCAAGACAGAAGGATCCAAGAATACCTTATTCGAACAAAATTGAACATGAATATGAGCGTGTTTTTTTCCCCCTTGTTCTTTGAGTCCAGGAGAGGAGAAATATCCAGTCTTGACTGAACGGGATCAAAGTAAGATTGGAGGATTTTGACATTACCTAAGCAGATGTGTAAGATGTAGTTCAGCCGTCACCAAAACCAGCTGTGCAAAATCCAGACGGCTGAACGCTCACAGAAGACAGATCCACAGGGTAGCTAGAGTGCTCTGTGGATTGAGAAAAAGGACGCGATTGTAAAACTCTCTGTCGTTTTCTGCTCACAAGGTATTGCGTCAACTTACCATCAAGTGAGGTACGCAGTGATATACAGAGTAGTCCTTGAGTTACGACCCCAATTGAGCCCAACATTTATGCTGCTAAGTAAGTGAGAATATTGCCATTTATTTGCTAAGTGAGAAAAGTCACTTTTGTATCACATTTGTTAAGTGAATCACTGCAGTTGTTAATAGAATAGAGTAGAGTAGAGTAGAGTAGAGTAGAGTAGAGTAGAGTAGAGTAGAGTAGAGTAGAATAGAATAGAATAGAATAGAATAGAATAGAATAGAATAGAATAGAATAAGAATAGAATAGAATAGAATAGAATAGAATAGAATAGAATGGAATGGAATGGAATGGAATGGAATGGAATGGAATGGAATGGAATGGAATGGAATGGAATGGAATGGAATGGAATGGATATGGAATGGAATGGAATAGAAATAGAATAACAGAGTTGGAAGGGACCTTGGAGGTCTTCTAGTCCAACCCCCTGCTTAGGCAGGAAACCCTACACCACTTCGGACAAATGGTTATCCAACCTCTTCTTAAAAACTTCTGGTGTTGAAAAATTTTTTTGATGTTGGAGCATTCACAACTTCTGGTGGCAAGTTGTTCCACTGGTTAATTGTCCTCACTGTTAGAAAGTTTCTCCCTAATTCCAGGTTGCTTCTCTCCTTGATTAGTTTCCATCCATTGGTTCTTGTCTTGCCCTCTGGTGTTTTGGAGAATAATTTGACCCCCTTCTTCTTTGTGGCAGCCCCTCCAATACTGGAACACTGCTACCACATCACCCCTAATCCTTTTCTTTGTTAGATTAGTCGTACCCAATCCTTGCAACCGTTCTTCATATGTTTTAGTCTCCGGGCCTTTGATCCTCTTAGTCGCTCTTCTCTGAACCTTTTTCCGAAGTCTCAACATCTTTTTTTGTAGTATGGTGACCAAAATCGGTTGCAGTATTCCAGATACGGCCCTACTAGGATTTTATAAAGCGGTAAAGCCCCTTTCTTCCTTCCCAATCTCAAAAAAAAAAAATCTGTGACAATTGGTTGCCAAACGGAGTCTCAATCCTTCTCCCTCTCTTCATAGACTCTTCGACACTTCCCCGTGTCAAGCTTACTCTTCGACGCCTCGGGGCGATGGGAAAATGAAGGCAGGGAACAAGCGTTGATTGACGGCCTAACCCGGAGAATGAATCGCAAAGGAGAATCTCTCGGCAACTCCGCTCTCTTTTTCAAATACATCCATCGCGCAGTTGTCTGGTGAGAAGACCGGCCGTCGAGTGCCGGGAGCCAGCGTGGCAGCTAATAATTCCACATTTGATGTGGATCAATTATTGATGCGACATTAGCGAAATGCACACAAGGCCGCAAGACTGCCAAGTCAACAAGATGGGGACGCTTCAGAGACCCCTCGCCTCTTCCTGCAAACCAGCTGGAACATCAGGAATCTTTGCAGCTCTCTCTGCTGCTCCTGAACATAAAATTTATATCTTGGGTGCGCGTGGGCTTAAGCCAACAATCTCGAGTCTAGTAATTGGAACAGGGGTCAGCAACCTGAAGCTCTGGAGCCGCATGCGGCTCTTTGGGCCCTCTTCTGTGGCTCCCTGTCAGGTGATCCCACCACTGGTTTGCCCCCCCCCCTCGCCCCCTCCCCAGTCACTCCTCGTCTGGCCTGAGAAGGTAAGGGCGATGGTGGGGGATGGAGAAGCAGCCAGGGCAGAGACAGGAAGATGCAGAGAGAAGGGGGAGAGAGAGAAACAGAGGGAGAGGGAGAGAGTAGAGAAAGAGCCACTCTTGTTGGAAAACTAATATTTTTAGTCCGTTTAGAAACTTTGTGTCTTGCAGTTCAAAGCAAAGCAGAAGCCATCAGTTCAGGTGTTATAACAATGCTCATATTTCACAGGTTTATTTTCTTAAAAGTTGAGCCCAAAAGAACAAGCCTGAATAATTAATTGATACCACAATTTGGAAATCTTCAGACCCTGAAACAGACAGCACAGGTAGTCCTTAGCCTAGCTAGGTGGCTCAGTGGCTAAGGCGCTGAGCTTGTCGATCAGGAAGGTCGGCAGTTCGGCGGTTCGAATCCCTAGTGTAGGCCTCCTGCGTGAGAGCAGGGTGTTGGACTAGATGACCTCCGAGGTCCCTTCCAACTCTGCTACTGTCACTGAATCGTATCTTCGTGGTCAGAGGCTCTCTGATTCTGGCGCGTGGCTTCCTGCGATGTGCGAAACTGGTTGTGTAGTTCTGCTTTGCTTGTTGTAAAATTCCTCTTCTTGCAACCCGACGTAACCCCACGGAGCCCGGTGGGTGCAACGAAACAGTGTCATCTGGACGATATCATCAGTCGGGTTTTGCGAAGAAGCAGATGACAATCTGGAAGGGAGCTGCTATTTCATGCCTAGCGTTTCATCTTCTTGCTGCGCCAGCTAATTTACGCACCACCGCCATCCCACCCACACGCATCAGTGTGAAGATTCACACCGTTGACAACTTGCAAAGGCATCGTTGCCCGACCGATCTTTATCCTGAAAGGAGGAGAGCCGGTTTGGTATGCTGGGGAAGGCGCCAGGCCAGAAATTGGGAATTCTAGCGCCACCTTAAGTATAAAGCCAATTGAGGTGACCTGCGCCCAGTCCCTCTTTCTCGGCCAAAGAAAGAGACAAAGGCAGGGGTGGGCTCCTGAGGGTTCGGCAGAGTTTGGGCAATTCTCTAGCCCAGGAGTCCCCAAACTTGGCAGCTTTAAGACTTGTGGACTTCAACTCCCAGAATTCTCCAGCCAGCGGCTGGAGAATTCTGGGAGTTGAAGTCCACAAGTCTTAAAGCTGCCAAGTTTGAAGACCTCTGCTCTAGCCAAGGATCGCCGGGGTTCAGCCCGGTGATCCTTGGCTGGCCACGCCCCTGGCTGGCCACGCCCACCCCATCCCACCCCTCCCATGAGTCTCCATGCAGCCCATTCATCATTCTAGGTAAGTGCAGGGGCCCTGTGGAGAGTCTGGAAAGTCAAAAAACAAGCCTACCAGAGGTTCCGGAAGTCCGGAAACGGGTCTGTTTCCAGCCTCCAGAGGGCCTCCGGACCCCAGGCAAAGATGTTTTTGCCCTCCCAGAGGATCAAGAAAAGCCTCTGGAGCCTGGGGAGGGCGAAAAATGGGCCTCCCAGAAGTTCTGTAAGTCTGGAAATGGGCCTGTTTCCGGCCTCCAGAGGGCCTCCGGACCCTGAGGGAAGCAGTTTTCGCCCTCCCGGAGGCTCAAGGAAATCCTCGGGAGCCTGGAGAGGGCAAAAAATGCCCCCCCACTCTGGGGCAGGCGGCCGACTAGGCCACGCCCACCATGGCCACATCCACCCAGCAATGGGGCAGCGAACCTATTGCTAAAGGATCTGAAGCCCACCCCTGGACAAAGGCAAACCATTTCTGAAATCTGGCAAGAAAATGGCAAGGATTTGTCCAGGGGTCAACGCCAAAGTCACACAAAGAACTTGAAAAGGAGTCTTGTATAAGAGAACACCAAGAGGCATTAAAGGCGGACTTGACTGAACTACAATTTTGGGAAAATCTCCTCTCTGGTTGGCCTTTCCATCTCTGTTGCTGTGCTTCAAGGGACCACTTGGAACTCATCCACATCCTTCTATCTGCACTGCAACCACAACTCCCTTTGGTGTGTTACCAACAACACCGTCTGTCCGTTGTTCTACAGGAAAATCATCTTCGGTCTTTGCATCCGCTCTTGGCTGGCAATCCTGCAAAACCTTTGATTTGCTTGGGATCAGAATGAAACTGCCTGTCCTGGAAGACCGAGATGAGACAGTTTAACTGATTAACAGAGTTCGAAGAGGCTTTGTAAATCACCCTACACCACTCCTGACAGATGGCAGTCCAGTCTCTTCTTGAAAGCTTCCAGGGATGAAGCTCCCACAACTTCTGAAATCAACTTCTGTTCCATGGGTTGATTGTTCTCACGGTCAGAAAATTCCTCCTTATTTCCAGGTTGAATCTCTCCTTGATCAGTTTCCATCCATTATTCCTTGTCTGGTCTTCGGGTGCTTTGGAAAATAGGTTGGCCCACTTCCTCCTCTCTGTGTCAGCCCCTCAAATATTGGAAGACTGCTATCCTGTCTCCCCTGGTCCTTCTCTTCACTAGACTAGCCATGCCCAGTTCCTGCAACCGTTCATCATATGGTTTAGCCTCCAGTCCCTTAATCATCTTTGTTGCTCTTCTCTGCACTCTTTCCAGAGTCTCAACATGTTTTTTTATAGTGTGGTGACCAAAACTGGATGCAGTATTCTAGATGTGGCCTTACTAAGGCTTTATAGAGACCAACAGTTGCCAACCATTTCTCTTTCAGAGTCATTAGTGTGGGGAAGGGTCTTTGTTCAGCCTTTCTTTCTATGACTGAGGAGATAAGCTTGTGACATCCTGTCCCTTTGTTTCATGCCAATGTGTGTCCTTAGTTCTCTTCACCCCCTTTGGCATCGTTCTTAGAATCCACCGGTTACACCACTCCAAGGAAGATCTCCGTTGACTCTAGGCATCTCCAAGCAATACGTTTGTCTGAACACAACAAACAAGCAGGTCAAGAAGAAAGAAAGAAAGAAAGAAAGAAAGAAAGAAAGAAAGAAAGAAAGAAAGAGAGAGAGAGAGAGAGAGAGAGAGAGAGAGAGAGAGAGAGAGAGAGAGAGAAAGAAAGAAAGAAAGAAAGAAAGAAAGAAAGAAAGAAAGAAAGAAAGAAAGAAAGAAAGAAAGAAAACCATAGAAGAAGGGCAGAAGAGTTGATATGCTTGCAGATGGCTCCACTTCAATCTCCCAGCATCTTCAGAAGGATCTGGACAAGCTTTGATTTGGAGAGCATCAATCTTCACAAGGTCAGGTCTTTTTTTTTGTTTTGTTTTGTTTTGTTTTTCCCAGGGGAGAGGACAAAAACATCAATGGGTTTGAAGACGATTTTGACTGGACGTCAAGATAACTTTCCTAACGACAACCATTTTCAAGAATGGGAGATGATGGACACCAGTGAGGCTGAGAAGTCTTCGTGCAAATGTGCGCGAGAGCAAAGCACATGCACGGAAGGTTGCACGCCTGCGCGGAAGGCGCTCACGCTCACATTTTCGGTGCTGGGTCAAACCAGTTGTAAATTCATGTGCCACCCACCTCTGCTACCCATGGTTTAGCTCCTCATTAAAATGAGCACCAAAAAAAAAAGGGGGGGGACTCTAAAGTTATCTGTCACGAGCAAAACCTTCCCACAAAAGAAAGAAGCAGCTACATCAAAGATCCTATTGATAAGCCCATCGAAAGGCTCATTTTTACCCACACCTCAAATGTACGTCTGTAATCATTTTAGGGAAGGAGTGAGCCTTTTAATTAAAACAGTCTGTTATGATGAATCTGTTATTACAAAGTCTTACCTATGTAAAGCATTAATAATACAAATTTCATTTGTTTATGTCAGCGCTCAGCGTTAATTTTTAATGGCGCTACGTATGAGTTATGAAAGGCATTAATGCAAAACAAATCACCCACGGAGCACGAAGTGGGGGGGGGGGAAATCCCCCACCACCTATTTTATTTATTTATTTATCGTGGGGTGGGGGAGCAAGTGACAAGAATGAGACGCATCTCTGCTGCTCAAGGCAAAAGAGCCTTGATGGTACAGTGGTCTAAGCACCCTGTTATTAACACAGCTGCCTGCAATTACTGCTGGTTCGAATCTCTCCAAGGCTCAAGGTTGACTCAGCCTTCCATCCTTTCTAAGGTAGGTGAAATGAGGACCCAGTTTGTGGGGGCAATAAGCTGACTTTGTATAAATATACAAAAAGTATGAAGGCTATTGCTTAACGCATTGTAAGCCGCCCTGAGTCTCCGGAGAAGGGAGGCATATAAATCAAATTTTTTTTTAAAAAAAATCAAGGAATGCAACTCCATTCATTCCTTTATTTCAGAGGTTCTTAAATGGCCAGGCTGAATGGGGAAAAATCCTGCCCCTCCCCTCCATTTTTAAATGGATGGTAAACATGCCAGTTGAGCATCCAGAAGACAAAAGACTGAATTATCTTGTTTGGTCACATCCACTGTTTTCCCAGGAGGCAATCATGAAATTCAAAGATAAACAGATTGGGCAAGATTTAGAGGGCTGGAGGCTAAAACCTATGAAGAACGGTTGCAGCAACTGGGTATATCTAGTTTGATGAAAAGAAGGACTAGGGGAGACATGATAGCAGCCTTCCAATATCTCAGGGGCTGCCCCAAAGAAGAGGGAGTCAAGCTATTCTCCAATAGCACCTGAGGGCAGGACAAGAAGCAATGGGTGGAAACTAATCAAGGAGAGAAGCAACTTAGAACTAAGGAGAAATTTCCTGACAGTTAGAACAATTAATCAGTGGAACAACTTGCCACCAGAAGTTGTGAATGTTCCAACACTTGTAGTTTTTAAAAAGATGTTGGATAAGCATTTGTCTGAAGTGGTGTAGGGTTTCCTGCCTAAGCAGGAGGGGGATGGACTAGAAGACCTCCAAGGTCCCTTCCATTATTCTGTTATTTTAACTAAATAACAGGCTTGGAGAGTTGCCAGGCCGATATCTTCCAAACGCCACGCTGGAGCAACAATTACTTGGCAAGAAGTCAGGAACAGATCTTCACCCTCATGAATTGAACTAATTGTCTCCTGCAAATTCCCCTCCCCTTTGTTTTATTCCTATGGGAGGGGGCATTCACCGTCCACCTGTGGCTTTACTCCTGAGTCGACCCTTGTTCCTTAGCTGTTCCCTTCTCCTGACAGCTCTGGGCATGCACACATTAGGAACAGGCTCCAGCTGTTCTTCGGCCCCACTGATATCCGACTCCGAAGGCAGCTGGTAACTGTCGGACGGCCCTGGCTCCCACTCTGCCTCCGACGCAGAGCCCTCATCAGAGCCTTTCCCCAGACTCCAGGACTGGCCCATGTTCCTCCCCAACCTCCTCACTGTCTGAGTCTGCCACCGGCTCCGCTGATGGGCCACAATGGGGGAGACGAGGGGGGGGACTGGGAGTCTGACATCTCTGTTCTCCATCCTTTTTCCATGCCATGTTTCCATCAAGAAACCAAGAGTCCCCTTATCTCTCCCATCTGTTTCTTATTTAACGTTTTCTGGGTTGTTTGAAGTCTTTCGACCCTGTCAAAGAGCTTGACGCGCAGAGAAATACCACTCCTGACCATGAATTTTTGCTTGCTTGCCTTGTTTCATTTCGTCTCCCTCAATCTTTATTCCAAGAACTTGCTGACTTTGGCAATAAAGCTGGAATTTAAAACCCTGTGACAAAGCTCTCCAACCAACCTCTGCCCAGTTCTATCAATAACCACCGTTTGCAAATAGGGTAGGTCAGCGAAAGGTGGGACGAGAGCGAGAGAGATGCTTGTATCTTTCTTTCTGATAAGAAATCGATCAGTATTGGTTTCTCTCCCCTCTGGCTGTACCTGGCTCCTTTCCTGTACAACCACCTTAACAGAACAGAATTGGAGGGGAAGTATTTATATGTGTGTTTATACAAAAACAACATTCAGACCCCTCGAAAGAGTGCAGAGAAGAGCAACAAATATGATCAGGGGTCTGGAGCCTTAGTCTCTCTCTCATTCCCAGGATTAATAACGCTTTCTCCTTTTGTTATCTATTTCTAAAGACTTGTGTCTAAGATAGGTGTCATCTGTTTTCTTCTAGAATCACACCCGGAGACAAATGTCAACTTCTGAAGTCTCATCTGTCCTTGTTAAAGGGGAGAGCTAGTAAATAAAGGGAATTATTTTAAAAAGAGAGAAAGAGAGAGAGAGAGAGAGCATGTAGAGATCAGAATTACAGGATTCTGAAATTCTGATCTGTCTCTTTCTTCTGTCTCTCTTTCTTTGTCTCTTTCTCTCTCTTTTTCTCTCTGTCTCTTTCTATCTCTCCCCCTCCCTATCTTTTTCTCTCTCCCTCCCTTTCTCTCTTCTTTCTCTTTCTCTCTCTCTCTCTTTCTCTTTCTTTCTCTCTCCCTCTCTATCTCTCCCCCTCCCTCTCTTTCTTTCTCTCTCTCCCTCACTTTCTCCCATTCTCTGTTTCTCTTTCTTTCCCTCTCTCTTTCCCTCTCCTATCTCCTCTCTCCCTCCCTTTCTCTCTCTCTGTTTCTCTTTCTTTCTTTCTCTCTTTCACTCTCCTCTCTCCTCTCTCTCTGTCTCTCCCTCTCTATCTCTCCCCCTCCCTCTCTTTCTTTTTCTCTCTCTCCCTCCCTTTCTCTCTTCTTTCTCTTTCTTTCTTTCTCTCTTTCTCTCTCACTCCCTCTTTATCTCTCCCCTCCCTCTCTTTCTTTCTCTCTCTCCCTCACTTCCTCTCATTCTCTCTGTTTCTCTTTCTTTCCCTCTCTCTTTCCCTCTCCTATCTCCTCTCCCTCCCTTTCTCTCTCTGTTTCTCTTTCTTTCTCTCTTTCACTCTCCTCTCCTCTCTCCTCTCTCTTTCTCTCTCTCTCCCTTTCTATCTCTCCCCCTCCTTCTCTTTCTTTCTCTCTCTCCCTCACTTCCTCTCATTCTCTCTGTTTCTCTTTCTTTCCCTCTCTCTTTCCCTCTCCTATCTCCTCTCTCCCTCCCTTTCTCTCTCTGTTTCTCTTTCTTTCTTTCTCTCTTTCACTCTCCTCTCCTCTCTCCTGTCTCTCTCTCTTTCTCTCTCTCTCCCTCTTTTTCTATCTCTCCCCCTCCCTCTCTTTCTTTTTCTCTCTCTCCCTCCCTTTCTCTCTTCTTTCTCTTTCTTTCTTTCTCTCTCTCCCTCACTTTCTCTCATTCTCTCTGTTTCTCTTTCTTTCCCTCTTTCTTTCCCTCTCCTATCTCCTCTCCCTCCCTTTCTCTCTCTCTGTTTCTCTTTCTTTCTCTCTTTCACTCTCCTCTCCTCTCTCCTCTCTCTTTCTCTCTCTCTCCCTTTCTATCTCTCCCCCTCCTTCTCTTTCTTTCTCTCTCTCCCTCACTTCCTCTCTCTGTTTCTCTTTCTTTCCCTCTCTCTTTCCCTCTCCTATCTCCTCTCTCCCTCTCTTTCTGTTTCTCTTTCTTTCTTTCTCTCTTTCACTCTCCTCTCCTCTCTCCTGTCTCTCTCTCTCTTTCTCTCTCTCTCCCTCTTTTTCTATCTCTCCCCCCTCCCTCTCTTTCTTTTTCTCTCTCTCCCTCCCTTTCTCTCTTCTTTCTCTTTCTTTCTTTCTCTCTCTCCCTCACTTTCTCTCATTCTCTCTGTTTCTCTTTCTTTCCCTCTTTCTTTCCCTCTCCTATCTCCTCTCTCCCTCCCTTTCTCTCTCTCTGTTTCTCTTTCTTTCTTTCTCTCTTTCTCTCTCGCTCCCTCTCTTTCTATCTCTCCCCCTCCCCCCTCCCTCCCCCTCTCTTTCTCTTTCTCTCTTTCTATTATCCAGGGAGCAAAATGTCTTTTTTCTCTGAGAAAGAGGCAGTGAAAACTTTAGGATAGTTTCTGACCCGTCTGCTAAACTCAGGCCATCCTCTTCCGAATTGCTGTTTGAGCAATCATCTCCCTCCAAATATATATATATAAATTTCCCTTTGGTAAACGAAGGAGATCTCGGTGGAGGAAAAATCAGCTGGAAAAGAACTCATCCAGAAAAGAGGTCATTGACTCTCAGGATTGAAAGGGTCCTTTAAAAATCATTTAATCTGGCCTCCCGCCAAGACAATTCTATATTACAACATGCCTGTTTTAGTCTATTCAGCTGCTGCTACAAAAAAAAAAATCCCTCTAATAGACTCTGGGTATTATTCTAGGCTTTTGATTCCACCATCAGTGAGTGAGTGTGTGTGTGTGTGTGTTTTTTTTCTCCTAATGGTTAGTTGAAATCTTTTATTCTGCCATTTGTACAACATCTACCTTTCTTTCTTTTTTTAAATCCGTCATTGCGAGAAGTGGAAAGAGAAAGAATTGTGGCAATTCAGGTCTAAAGTAAACAGCTTCTTGGGCTGCCAATATTAAGTCAGGGTTTATCTAGAGACACAAAAAAAAATATATGGCACGCTGAGCTCTAAACCGCAGCTTGCTAGACACTCAGCTCCAAGAAGAGGTTGGGCTTTGGATGCGACTCCGGTGTGCCAAAGATCTGTATAAATGTTGGCAAAGCAGAATTTTATCTTTTTCATGATCTGAGTAGGGAGTGGGATTTTATTTATCTGTACAGATTTAGATTTAACAGGTTAACAGAGTTGGAGGGGGCCTTGTAAGTCATCTAGTCCAGTGACGGCTAACCTTTTTGCCGTCGTGGGCCAAAGATGAGGGAAGGGCGGGGGAGGGGGTCGCACACACACGTGCCCCCACCCAGAATTCAATGTGCCCCACCCCCCATGCATGCGTGCGCAACACCCCACACACACACTCCCCACGGTTTTGGCACGTGATGGCACGGTGGGCCCGGTAGGCCTGTTTTCTTTGCCCTCCCCAGGCTCCAGAGGCTTTTTTGGAGCCTGGGGAGGGCAAAAACGGCCTTCCCCACCCGCCCCTGGAGGCCCTCCAGAGGCTGGAAATGGCCCGTTTCCTGACTTCCGGTGGGCTCAGAAGGCCCAAAAATCAGCTGGCTACTGCACGCATGTGCACTGGAGCTGAGCTAGGGCATCGCTTGCGTGCCCACAGTTATGGCTCCGTGTGCCACTTGTGGCAGCGTGCCATAGGTTCACCATCACGAATCTAGTCCAACCCCTCCCCCATCCAAGCAGGAGACCCTACGCCAGGGGGGCCAAACTCAAGGCTCGGGGGCCAGATCTGCCCCCCAAGAGATGCTTAGATCTGGTCCGCATGGCTGCCCTGCAAACAGCAAAGGAGCGGCCCTCAGTGCCTTTGCCTGTGAAAATGGAGCTCGGGAGGGCCACAGGTGACATAGGTTGCAGGAGCCCATTGCAGCTAAAAACAGAGCTGGTGAGAGCCGCGGGCAGCCCTCCTGAGCTCCGTTTTTGATGGCAGAGGGTTGCAGGAAGCTGTCACAACTGAAAACAGAGCCCATTTTCGCCAGCACAGGTGCCCCGACACGAGTGATGTTGAGCTGGCCATGCCCACCCTGGCCACGCCCATCCTGGCTCCCCAAAGTCAAACGCAATCCTGATGTGGCCCTCAATGAAATCGAGTTTGATGCCCCTGCCCTACACAATTTCTGACAGAGGACAGCCCAGTCTCTTCTTGAAAGCTCCCAGAGATGAAGCTCCCACAACTTCTGAAGGCAACTTCTGTTCCATGGGTTGATTATTCTGTCAGAAAATTCTTCTTTATTTCTAGGTTGAATCAATCAACCAGGATAGAGCTGGAAGGGACCTTGTAGATCATCTAGTCCAACCCCCCACCCAAGCAGGAGACCCTACACTATTTCTGATTGTTGGCAGTCCAGTCTCTTCTTGAAAGCTCCCAGGATGAAGCTCCCACAACTTCTGAAGGCAGCTTCTGTTCCATGGGTTGATTGTTCTCACTGTCAGGAAATTTCTCCTTATTTCTAGGTTGAATCCTTCCTTCATCAGCTTCCATCCATTATTCCTTGTCTGGCCTTCAGGTGCTTTGGAAAATAGCTTGACCCCCTTCCTCCTCTCTGTGGCAGCCCCTCGAATATTGGAAGACTACTATCTTCCATGCTAGCCATGCATATAGTGAAGGCGATGGTTTTCCCAGTTGCAATGGATGGCTGTGAAAGTTGGACCATAAGAAAGGCTGAGCACCAAAGAATTGAGGCCTTTGAACTTTGGTGCTGGAGAAGACTCCTGTGAGTCCCTTGGACTGCAAGATGACCCAACCAGTCAGTCCTAGAGGAGATCAACCCTGGCTGCTCTTTAGAAGGCCAGATCCTGAAGATGAAACTCAAATACTTTGGTCACCTAATGAGAAGGAAGGACTCCCTGGAGAAGAGCCTAATGCTGGGAACGATGGAAGGCAAAAGAAGAAGGGGACGGCAGAGAACGAGGTGGCTGGATGGAGTCACTGAAGCAGTGGATGGACTCCAGAGGATGGTAGAGGGCAGGAAGGCCTGGAGGAACGTTGTCCATGGGGTTGAGATGGGTCGGACACGACTTCGCAACTAACAACAACAACAGAGCAAAAGAAAAAGAGCAACCCAAAAGTAGAGGGAAATGAAATTTTCTTAATTTTCTTCTTCAATTTTGCATCCCTTCTAACCCATCTTGGAACTTCTTGTATCTTGACTCCTAAACTGAATGGAGAAAGATCTCTTTCGGTCTGGGGCTTTTTTACTTTATTTCTTGGAGCTGCAGGTGAGACGACATCTGTTTGCTTGCCAAGCTGTCCGAAAGCTCTGATCTCTCTTGAAAGACGGAGCAGAGTGGGAGACGGGAGTGGGAGACAAAGTTGATGGGCGATCAATAATGAACAGTTCAGATCTCCTTGAAAGGAGAGAAAGGAAGACTTCTAGTAAGCTTCGTGGCTGCTTTTTTTATTTATAATTAATCCTCCTTGGTTTCATCGTTAGCTGCAGGAGAAAGCTGATTTTTTCTCTCTCTCTCTCCCGTTTTCTCTCTTTCCATCCATTTTTATCTAGGGATGTTCCCCCCCCCCCCCCGAAAGCCAAGAGTGTGATTGGCCATTTGCCAAGACCCCATCATCAAGAGAGAGAGGAGCCTTCTTGATTTGCCAAATCCTTTCAAACCCTCCTCTTTTTTTCCTCTTCCGTGTTATATTTGTTGTGCTTCTTCCGCTGTGCTTCTTGGCCTTGGCTTTGACACTGTTGTGTCTCTTCTCCTTGCCCTGCCCTCACGAGGGGAGGGATAGAGTAGAGGAATGGAATGGAATGGAATAGCATTTAGAATATAGGGTGGAGTGGGAGTGGGAGGGAGGGGAGGGAACTAAGGAGAAATTTCCTGACAGTGAGAACAATCAATCAGTGGAACAACTGGCTTCCAGAAGTTGTGAATGCTCCAACATTGGAAGTTTTTAAGAAGAGGTTGGATAACCATTTGTCTGAAGTGGTGCAGGGTTTCCTGCCTAGGCAGGGGGTTGGACTAGAAGACCTCCAAGGTCCCTTCCAACTCTGTTATTCTATTCTATTCTACTGTCAACTATCCAGAACAAAACAAAACAAAAAAAGGATCAGGGAGTGTCTCATTGTCGTTACAACCAAGAAATCAGAAATCTCATCTCAACCAGCCCTGAGTTTACCCTAGAGCCGGGATGGTGAACCTATGGCACACATGCCACAGGTGGCACACGGAGCCATATCTGTGGGCACGCAAGCGTTGCCCTAACTCCAGCACGCCAGCTGATTTTCAGGCCTTCCGGGCCCACTGGAAGTTGGGAAATGGGCTGTTTCTGGCCTCCAGAGGACTTCCGGGGTGGTGGGGAAGGCTGTTTTTGCCCTCCCCAGGCTCCAAAAAAGCCTCTGGAGCCTGGGGAGGGCGAAAAAACAGGCCCTGGGCCCACCATGCCATTGCGTGCCAAAACAAAAGCGGGGGCGGGCGCAGGAGTGCATTGAATTATGGATGTGGGCACATGCGCACACGACCCCTCCCGTTACCCCCACTTTTGGCACGCGATGGTAAAAAGGTTAGCCATCACTGCCCTAGAGAATTGTAAATTTGAGAAATTAATATCTCATAGAAAGTGGGTCTCGGGATCTTGGGAGCTCCTTGGAGCTTGGATGGAAAGCATCAGGAAAGGCTCACGGTGGTTAATCAGGGCAGTGATATGAGCCAGGGATCTGTTGACAGAGTCAACGGATCTGTTTGCCTCTGACAGTAGCGGTGGCTGATAAATAATTTAAATTCCAGCAGTGGGCAATTATGCAAATCCCATGATCTGTTTATGGAAGCTTAACTGAAACAGCTTGTTGTAAAGCTTCATTTTTCCATCACCAGGTCCTCACCCCAATCGAACAGCAAACTGGAAAACAGTTTGAACCCATCATCTCCTGGTGATTGGCCCAAAGCCACCCAGTCAGCTTTCATGCCTAAGGCAGGACTAGAACTCACTATCTCCTGGTGGTTGACTCAAAGTCACCCAGCCAACTTTCATGCCTAAGGAAGGACTAGAACTCACCGTCTCCGGGTGATTGACCCCAAATCATCCAGCTAGCTTTTATGCCTAAGGTGGGACTAGAACTCACTGTCTCCTCATGATTGGCCCAAAGTCACCCAGCCAGCTTTCATGCCTGTGGGACTAGAACTCACCATCTCCTGGTGATGGGCACAAAGTCACCCAGCCAGCTTTCATGACTAAGGCAGGACTAGAATTCAACATCTCGTGGTGATTGTCCCAAGTCACCCAGCCAGCATTCATGCCTGTGGGACTAGAACTCACTGTCTCCTGGTGATTGGCCCACTCACTCAGCCAGCTTTCATGCCTGTGGAACTAGAACTCACCATCTCCTGGTGATTGTCCCAAATCACCCAGCTAAGGTGAGACTAGAACTCATTATCTCCTGGTTATTGGCCCAGTCACCCAGTCAGCTTTCATGCCCGTAGGACTAGAACTTACCGTCTCCCGGTGATTGTCCCAAGTCACCCAGCCGGCTTTCATGGCTAAGGCAGGACTAGAACTCAACATCTCCTGGTGATTGGCCCAGTCACTCAGCCAGCTTTCATGCCCGTGGGACTAGAACTCACCGTCTCCCAGTGATTGTCCCAAGTCACGCAGCCGGCTTTCATGCCCGTAGGACTAGAACTCACTGTCTCCCGGTGATTGTCCCAAGTCACCCAGCCGGCTTTCATGGCTAAGGCAGGACTAGAACTCAACATCTCCTGGTTATTGGCCCAATCACCCAGCCAGCTTTCATGCCCGTGGGACTAGAACTCACCGTCTCCTGGTGATTGCCCCAAATCACCCAGCCGACTTTCATGGCTAAGGTGAGACTAGAATTCACAGCCTGGTGCTTTCACCCCTAACCCTATTAGACAGTGCTTAGAGTTCAGAGATTAAAAAATTGCAATCACCAATAACTTCTCAACTTATTTTTGTATGGTTATTTTCTCTCTTTGCCCTACTCCGATGAGTGCACCAGATTCCCTTGTCACCGTCCTTCTCCGTTGCTGAAAGTTCACTGCCTCGACTCCCGTTGTCCCCCAGTTCCCTGCCTCTTCCCTTGACAAGTGTGTCAGAAAAGGTTTCCATCCATTGCTGAGGTCTGTGTAACGGGTTCATTATAGAAGTAAATGTGACAGGTGTGGAGAACAGGACAAGCACCTATTTTCTTAACGGCTGAACTTATGTGACAAGAAATCAATCTTCTTCAACGGGGAGGAACAGTGTCTCCCAGGACCAAAAGTCCTCAAGAGAAACTTTTTCAAGAGTTTTGGGCTTTCAGTTCAAGTCTATTTCTGGATGCTATTCATGCTAGGCAGAGTAATTCATAGGGCATTTGCTCTTTGCCAAGGCAACGTCTTCCCTCCTTCCTCACAAAAATACAGAATTCACATCTTCAGTTTCTTCAACCGTTGCTTTTTTCTGGTTCTAGAAAGGAGAAGACTTCCTAGGCAGGCAAGCCCTCTGCTAATTTTAACTGAAGGTCTGCTTGGGTCGTGGGATGTTGTGTAGGTGCCAACTGCCTTATGGGCGACGCAGCTGAGTTCTGGTGGTCCTTCCTGGGCAAGGCCAGGTGGTCAAAGTCAGAGAAGCTGTGGCTGTAGACATCCTGGCATCACCCTGCTTCTGGTAGGGATGGGTCAACTCATCCAAGCAAGGGTTTTGCAATGCTAAGCCTAGATAAGTTCAGGTAATTTTCCCAAAGTGGAAAGAAGGCTTGGCATGGAAAAGGGAGCTTAAGGATAGATGGATGGATGAATGGGTGGGTGGGTGGGTGGATAGAAAGATAGATATATAGATAGTTGATGGATGGGTGGATGGATGGGTGGATGGATGGATGGATGGACAGACAGACAGACAGACAGACAGATGAATGATGGATGGATGATGGATGGATGGATGGATGGATAGAGATAGATGGATGGAGGGATGGAAGGTTGGAGGGATGGACAGACAGACAGATAGACAGTTGATGGATGGGTGGGTGGGTGGATGGATGGATAGATGGATGGATGGATGGATGGACGGATGGACAGACAGACAGACAGATGGACAGTTGATAGATGGGTGGATGGATGGATGGATAGATAGATAGATAGAAGATGGATGGATGGATGGACAGACATGATGGATGGATGGATGGATGGATGGATGGATGGATGGATGGATGGATGGACAGGTGGATGGATGGGTGGATGGGTGGATAGATAGATAGATAGATAGATAGATAGATAGATAGATAGATAGATAGATAGATAGGCACGTGGACAGACAGACAGACAGGTAAAGGGGCATGTGGGCAGACAGATAAATAGATCGCGGGGCAAGTGGGCAGGAAGCAGACAGGCGGATGGATGGATGGGCAGACAGACAGTCAGACACACAGACTGATAGATACAGATACTATAAATGTTGATCCCCAAAAGAGGGTAAATTCAGTTGGGGCCAAAGAATATAATCATGTTGGGAGCTTTGCAACTCTTCATAGTCTACAGTGTGTGTCTGTGTGTGTGAATGTGTGTGTGATGGGCTGCAGAAATCACAACACCGCAATCTTCTTCACACATACACCCCCCGCTGAATTCATCCTCTCCTTGTGGGAACCAGGTCTTGCTCCTTTGCTGAAGCAAAGACGAGAGGCATGTGCCTGGTTTCTCAAGTAAAAAACCCTTGCCGCATCAGGGGGGGGGGGAGGGGGCAGATAGAGTTGGACCAGTTATAGCCGCACTTAACTAGGGGGGGAGGGGGAGGAAATAAAAAAAGAAAGAAAGAAATCAGAAAACAGTAGCAGCAGTGGGCTGTAATGTGTCCCCGGAGAATTGTGTCAGAGAATGCATAAGTAGCCATCAGTAGCAAAATACCATCCAGAAATGTAACTCAGCAGGGAATGCCACATTTCAGTAATGTCATTGCAAGATGCCGCCTTGCTCTCCAATTGTTTGCCTCTAAAATTGAGGCATTATATTGGGCCTAAGGAGCATCATAAAAACAATAAAAGTCGTCCTGACATTTTCCTCCTTTCCGCTTGCTGTCTCAGCTCTCGCAGCCTTGACCTTCCGCACTCGGCAGTCGCTCCGTCTTTGAAAAAGCAAGAAGGGTTTAGGGGAAAAAGAGAGAGAGAGAGAAAGTTCCAAAGTTGGAGAACCTTGGAAATGTTAGAGAGCCCTATCAAATGCCGTAAAACCCTAGAAACGTTCCAGGTCATCAATCATGCATCTCAAATGAAGAAGATTCTTGGGTGAGAAGCGAAGTGTCTTCAAGAAAAACAAGGAAGTTCTGTTGCCTCTTGGAAAAAACACCTTTGGGACAATCATAACCTGGATGACTGAGAATGTCCATAGATGTTTAGCTATGCCAGAGCTGAAGAAGATTCTTGGGTGAGAAGCAAAACGTCTTCAAAGAAAATCCAGAAAGTCCAGTTGCCTCTTGAAAAAGCACCTTTGGAGATAACCATGACCTGGATGACTGAGGCTCTCCATAGACATAGGACTTGCCCTTCTACATCCGAGAAGATCTTCCCTGCAGTTGGACATAGAAGACCATTCTTGACCTTGGTAGGTGTGAGTTGCTGAGCTCCAAACTCTTGAAGGTCTTTCCCGAGGCTTCCCCAAAATTGCCACCAAATTCTCATGTTTTGTAGGATCAAAAAGGGGAGGGGGAAATTATTAAACATCTTGGGTCTCACAATATTAATAGTAAAGGTAAATTATTTATTACATGTATTTATATGCCGCCATTCTCCCGAAGGACTCAGGGCGGCGAACACAAGTTAAGAAACAAGTACGATAAAATCATAATTTAATCCAAATAATTAATTAAATGTTCCCCTCGCACATATGTGCTAGTCGTTCCCAACTCTAGGGGGCGGTGCTCATCTCTGTTTCAAAGCCGAAGAGCCAGCGCTGTCCGAAGACATCTCCTTGGTCATGTGGCTGGCATGACTCAACGCCAAAGGTGCATGGAACGCTGTTCCCTTCCCACCAAAGGTGGTCCCTATTTTTCTACTTGCATTTTTTACGTGCTTTCGAACTGCTAGGTTGGCAGAAGCTGGGACAAGTCACGGGAGCTCACCCCATTACGTGGCAGCACTAGGGATTCGAACCGCTGAACTGCCGACCTTTCAATTGGCAAGCTCATCGTCTTATCCCCTGAGCCACCGCATCCCACACATATTAATAGTATCTAATTCAAATTAAATTAAGGAAATCAAATCAATGTTAACTTCTTTCTCCCATTCCCGTGTTCTTCTTGGAATATACCACCCACTGTCCTCTTCAAAGGGCAAGAGCCTCGGTAGTACAGTGGTTTAATGCACCCTGTAATTAACACAGCTGCCTGCAATTTCTGCAGGTTCGAATCTTACCAGGCTCAAGGTTGACTCAGCCTTCCATCCTTTCTAAGGTAGGTAAATTGAGGACCCAGATTGTGGGGGCAATAAGCTGACTTTGTATAAATATACAAAAGGATGAAGGCTATTGCTTAATGCATTGTAAGCCGCCCTGAGTCTCCGGAGAAGGGCGGCATATAAATCAAATAAAAAAAAATAAAAAAAAAATAATGGTCTTCTTCTAGAGAAGACGAAGCCTGGCCTTCTCCAATTCGAAGAGACGCTTGTTCGGCAGGCTGTGGCAAAGAGGCAGTCCCGGAACCAGCAAAATCTGGGAACTGGGCAGAGGACAGAATGTATCTGCCCTCAGTGTGGAAAGGATTGCCACTCTCGAATTGGCCTTTTTAGTCACACTAAATGCTGTTTTAGGACCGCATTCCAGAGCACAATACCATAGTCTTTTGAGACTGAAGGATGCCGATGATATTTCAAGTTCTTTTTTCTTTCTTTCTTTCTTTCTTTCTTTCTTTCTTTCTTTCTTTCTTTCTTTCTTTCTTTCTTTCTTTCTAATGTGTAAGAAGTTAGCACCCGTCCCTTTCCGAGAGGAATGAAATATTTTGGGAAATATTAAAAAGGCAGAATATTATGTTTCCCTGGATGAGAAATGGAGAAGCATGTTTTAAAGACGAAGCAGCTCCCATCTTCCTGCCCCCACCCTTTGTCAATGGGCCAGAGGCAGAAACTCAACTCCCTCCCATCTTTGTCAATGGACCATCATCTGCAATAGAACCCATCTAGCAACAGAAACTAACACAATGGACCCATCTAGCAACAGAAACTCACCACATGGCACCTGGGAAGATTACATCAGCCAGCAAGGCTAGCTAAGACCCCCACCCCCTGGGAGTCTGACAACCAATCAGGATACTCTTTTGGGGCCCCAGGAAGTTCAAAACCAGAGAGACCATAAAACCCGGAGACTCACTGTATCTCACCCCCTTTATCTGTTCAGGAACTCAAGCCATGTGATCCTGTCCACCATTAAACCATCTTTCCAAGCAGTCCCCATGTTTCCAGTGTCTTTTTCCCCACTTGGAGCAGAACCCAGAAGGGTATTTCTTCTTACAAATGTCTTTTCCAAGAAAATAAATACACCAAGAGAGGTTTTTCTACCCTCTGGCTAAGATGCATATTGGGGAGACATGCTTAAATGCAACCGGATAATTTTTTTCCCCCCACCAGCTTTTTCTTGCTTACTTGTTTGGTTCTTCTTCTTTTTTCTTCTTCTTCTTTTTTTCTTCCCCGGTTTGAAAAAAATATTTATGTACTTTGCCTGAGAGATGGAGATAAATACGCGGAGGCTTCATTATGAGGGAAACACTTGCAAACTCATGGAACTTGGGCACGTCATGCAAAATGCATGAGCCGCTGGCTGCTGGCTTGCATTAAGTCACTTAGCGTGGGTCACTTTGAGCAAAGCTGATCTATTTGCATTCTAACCGGAAGATTGTCAGAGCTGGGTTTTCATGTAGAACCCCCCCCCCACGCCCCTTTCTCCCACCATTGAAAAATAGCTTTCGGGCATTGTTTTTCTCTCCTGCTTCTCTTCTTTTTCTTCCTCCCCATTCTAAAAAGTTCTTAGAAAAACAACTTCTGAAGCGTTTCCTCCTTTGAGAGTAAGAAGGAAGGGTGAGTCCCGGGGTGTGAGATAGCTGGTTAGGCAAACCGAACGGAAATAATTGGTCTTTCCAGAAGTGAGTTTCCCTTATTCCCAGAAGACGATTTCAGGCAGGATCGGGTCAAAGGCTGAAGTGAATGTTCTGGTCACCCAGCGGCAGGTCAATGCATTCGCCGAGCTTAGAATAGAAATGGAATAACAGATTTGGAAGGGACCTTGGAGGTCTTCTAGTCCAACCCCCTGATCAAGCAGGAGACTCTCGACCACTTCACACAAATGGCTGTCCAATCTCTTCTTCAAAACCTTCAGTGATGGAGCACCCACAATTTCTGGAGTCAAACTGTTCCATTGATTAATTGTTCTCACTGTAAGGAAATTTCTCCTTAGTTCTAAGAATAGAATAGAATAGAATAGAATAGAATAGAATAGAATAGAATAGAATAGAATACAATACAATACAATACAATACAATACAATACAATACAATACAATACAATACAATACAATACAATACAATACAATACAATACAATAGAATGTGGAGTGGAGTGGAGTGGAGTGGAGTGGAGTGGAGTGGAGTGGAGTGGAGTGGAGTGGAGTGGAGTGGAGTGGAGTGGAGTGGAGTGGAGTGGAGTGGAGTGGAGTGGAGTAGAGTAGAGTAGAGTAGAGTAGAGTAGAGTAGAGTAGAGTAGAGTAGAGTAGAGTAGAGTAGAGTAGAGTAGAGTAGAGTAGAGTAGAATAGAATAGAATAGAATAGAATAGAATAGAATAGAATAGAATAGAATAGAATAGAATAGAATAGAATAGAATAGAATAGAATAACAGAGTTGGAAGGGACCTTGGAGGTCTTCTAGTTCAACCCCCTGCTTACGCAGGCAACCCTACACCACCTCAGACAAATGGTTATCCAACATCTTAAAAACTTCCAGTGTTGGAGCGTTCACAACTTCTGGAGGCAGGTTGTTCCACTGGTTAATTATTCTCACTGTCAGGAAATTTCTCCTTAGTTCTAGGTTGCTTCTCTCCTTGATGAGTTTCCACCCATTCTTGTCCTGCCCTCAGGTGCTTTGGAGAATAGCTTGACTCCCTCTTCTTTGGGGCAGCTCCTGAGATACTGGAAGACTGCTATCATGTCTTCCCTAGTCCTTCTTTTCATTAAACTAGCCATGCCCAGTTCCTGCAACCGTTCTTCATGTTTTAGCCTCCAGTCCCCTAATCCTCTTGGTTGCTCTCCTCTGCACTCTTTCTAGAGTCTCAATATTTTTCTTGCATCATGGCGACCAAAACTGAATGCAGCATTCCAAATGTGGCCTTACCAAGGCATTATAAAGTGGTATCAACACTTCACGTGATCTTGATGCTTGGAAATGTTCAAAATAGAGTTCTGCCATTTGGGTTTGGGGAAGAGCGATTATTCCTGATCCAGGAAGTAGCCAACGTCCATTAAGACAAGGAACTTAATAATTTGACTCTAATAGAAGGGAAATGTTTGCATCTCAGGGCTGAACTGTGGAGTCCTTGGTGCTCTCTGAGCTTGGTTGATTTCTTGCAGACTTTTCATTACCCAGCTAGGTAACATCATCAGTGCTAGAAGTTGGGTTTGGAGGAGGAGGAGGAAGACTGTGGGGTCCTTGGTGCTCTCTTAACATGGATGTTTTCTTGCAGACTTTTTCATTACCCAACTAAGTAACATCATCAGTGCTAGAAGGGAGTGGGGTTTGTGGAATGAAGATCACCCAGATAGCTTTGTGTCTAGAACTCACAGTTTCCCGGTTTCCAGCCTGGTGCCTTAACCACTAGACCAAACTGTCTCTCCTTCTGCCTGTACATTGAATCAAAAGAGAGCAAAATATGACTCTTACGGAGATCCCTTCAGGAAGAACAATGTAATAGAATATTCGGAGTTGTTTCAAACTCCCCAGTTTATCCTGGACGTGCGTATTCGACTAATGAGGTCTCAAAAAAGTGGAGAAGTTGGAATATTACGGGTTATTATGCCTAGCCCTTTAAAAAAAAAAACTTTTTTCCCCCCAATCTAGGAAAGGGAAGTATATTTGGACTCCTACAATAAGGCATCATCATTTCTTTGAAGGCCCCTATTATTCAACCTGATCCTTGGATACTGCAAGAAAAAGTGTAGAAAATAAATCAACCTCCTATTGCATGGATATTTTCTTCCTTTCAAATTGTTCTGTTGTGACATCCCGGCTTCCTGTGAATTTTTTTTCTCTTTTAATCCCTTCTCCTCCTCCTCCTCCTCCTCTTCCTCTCCGTCCTTCTCTTTCTTCTCCTCCTTCTTCTCCTCCTACTACTTCTTCTTTTCCTTCTTCTCCTCTTCCTCCTTCTCCTCCTCTTCCTTCTTCTCCTCCTCTTTCTCCTCCTCCTTCTACTACTTCTACCACCAGTACTACTACTACTTCTTCTTTTTCTCCTCCTCCTCTTCCTTCTTCTCCCCCTTCTCCTCCTCCTCCTCCTCCTTTCTTCTTCTCCTCCTTCTCCTCCCCCTTCTCCTCCTTCTCCTCCTCCTCCTCCTCCTTCTACCACTACTACTACTTTTCCTCCTCCTCCTTCTTTTCTTCTTCTTTTTCTTCTTCTTCTCCTCCTCCTCCTCCTTTTCTTCTTCTTCTTCTTCTTCCTCTTCCTCCTTCTCCTCCTCCTCCTCCTTTCTTCTTCTTCTCCTTCTTCTCCTCTTCCTCCTCCTCCTTCTTTTCTTCTTTTTCTCCTCCTCCTCCTCCTCCTCCTCCTCTTCTTCTTCTCCTCCTTCTCCTCCTCCTTTTCTTCTTCTTCTCCTCCTTCTCCTCCTCCTCCTCCTCTTCTTCCTCAAATGAGACTTCCCCACCTTCTCTTTTCCATTGTATTTGTATATTGTAAAGAATTAATCTTCGAGATTAAAGGCAATAGTTGGACGGGGGGGACTAAATTTTACAGTCGGTGCCTCTGGAATAAATTGAAGTCTGGAATGAGGTTGTAACACGGGGCTGCTTTGATGAAGGATGGGAGGCCTCGCCACTATCAACGTGAATTGGACATTTGTTTGAATACATTGTTTATATTTGTTATCATTTTCCCTGGGAAAACTAATTAAGGGACTAATTGATTGTTTTGTTGTGCTCCTAATTAACTCCATATGGTGCACATCTCCATAGAGATATTGCAAAAGTTATTAGAAGTTGGGTGATGGTTTCAGGGACAAGACTTGGAAGCTAATTGTCCTTAAAGATGTACTTGAAGAAGGGTTTTAGCAACTCCAGAATAGCAGAGTTGGAAGGGACCTTGGAGGTCTTCTAGTCCAGCCCCCTGCTTAGGCAGGCAACCCTACACCACTTCAGACAAATGGTTATCCAACATCTTCTTAAAAACTTCCAGTGTTGGAGCATTCACAACTTCTGGAGGCCAGTTGTTCCACTGATTAATTGTTCTCATGTCAGGAAATTTCTCCTTAGTTCTAGGTTGCTTCTCTCCTTGGTTAGTTTCCATCTGTTGCTTCTTGTCCTGCCCTCAGGTGCTTTGGAGAATAGCTTGACTCCCTCTTCTTTGGGGCAGCCCCTCCCTCTCCCTCTCTCTGTCTCTCTGTCTCTCCCTCCCTCCCTCTATCTCTCTTCTTTCTTTCTTTTTCTCTTTCTCTCTCTCTCTCTCTCTCTCTCTCTCTTTGTGTCTCTCTCCCTCTCCCTCTCTCTCTCTCTCTGTCTCTCTCTCTGTCCCTACCCCCTTTCAAATTGTTGTGAGGCCAAATTGTACATTGGAATATAAACTAGGAAGAGGAAAAATAATGCTGTATGTACTGTTTTGAATTACGGCTCACGGCCCCAGTTTTGAGAATGAGCCCACGTTGCAGATACTGTTAATCGATACCCTATTTTTACATTCACTATTTTAGATATTGTCCTTTCTCTCTGCTTCCACTCACCCATGCCTTGTTTTCTTCTTTCAGATGATGGATTTAATTCAACCGTGATATTGTCTGGAACCAAGAATAAGCACGGGGACATTTCCCAATCCGTGAGCATCTCCTCTTCAACAAGTCGGTAAGCCATCGGTGGGGTTTGACCTATTTAACCAGCTCTTGTCACAGAGAACAATTTGGGGGTAAATTACAAGCCATAGAAAAGTCATTTTAGGGGCTAAGTAGCCCCTAAGGAAGAAATGATGATAAATGTTTAGGAGAAGTAGTCTTTATCAAATAGGATTTCTCTGGCAGAAGGACTGTAGGAAAATCTGTTGGACCAAACAGATTTGAAGTTCTCTAAACGCAAAGGTTGAATGTTTTGAGTTATCCTGCTCATTTTCCAAGCATAAGTGGTGACAAAGAGCACACTTTCGCAGCAAGCACACCAGTGGTGAAATCCAAATTTTTTTACTACCGGTTCTGTGGGTGTGGCTTGATGGGTGTGGTGTGGCTTGGTGGGCATGGCAGGGGAAGGATATTGCAAAATCCCCATTCCCTCTCCACTCCTGGGGGAAGGATATTGAAAAATCTCCATCCCCACCCCACTCTGGGGCCAGCCAGAGTTGGTATTTGCCGGTTCTCCAAACTGCTCAAAATTTCCGCTACCGGTTCTCCAGAACCTGTCAGAATCTGCTGGATTTCACCCCTGAAGCACACCCAGAGACACCCAGACACACAAAACGGCAGGGCCACAACTCAGAAAAGTCATTCTCAGCGAACAGGTTGGGTTCGGTTGGGTTGATTGATTGTGTTCCATAATACACAGCCTGGACATAGAGCAGAATTGTCAGCAGTTCGGTAGTTCGAATCCTGCGTGAGCATGGGGTTGGACTAGATGACCTTCAAGATCCCTTCCAACTCTGTTACTGTTACTTCTGTTACTGTTACTCCTTATTTCTTTGTGATGTTTATCCTCACTTCAAACAGGGTTTTATCCACTGGCAGCTTTTTGTTGCGTCGTCGAAGCCGATGTTGGCTTTTCTGCCCTTAGAAAAAAGAAAAGACATTTTTTTCAAACAAACATCATACAAATCAACAGAAAAATAAGTCAATAAACCAGCAGCGTATTTAACTAAGCTAAAAGAAAGAGGATAATAAAGTGAGACCTCCAACAGCGTCAGGATTCCAACTAGTGAAAACAATTTGTCCGAGAATAATTAAAAGCCTGTTAGAATAGAAACAGTTGAATGCCTAAACTTATCTACAAATATTGTATGGGGTTGGTTTGGTTGTATTGGAATAAGTTGGTTTTTCTCTGCCTTTATTTCTTCACATATGCAACTCCATTTTTCTACTATAGACTGTTCCATTTAACATATTAAACCGGGTTGGGTAGAGATCTACCATATTTTTCGGAGTATGAGACGCACCTACCTTTTTTGGAGAGGAAAAGAAGAAAAAGAAATCTCCCTCTGCCTCTGAGCAATTTTGCCTCGTTGCAGCAAACAGCAAACAGCCTGCTTTACTTTCAGTTTTGTTTTCAGCATAGCTTGATTAGCACAAGGAAAAAAAATATATCTGCTCCAGCAATTCACCTCTTTGCAGCAAGCAGCAGAGCCCTGGGCAAAACAGCTGAGAGCAAAACAGCAGAGAGTCGGGAGGCCAACTTGTACTAATTAGGCTGTGCTGAAGCTGAAATGAGCTGTTTTTTCTTGCTGTTTGCTTGCCAAAGGCTGGGGGCCAGCGGGTGGGCGGAGCTACATTCGGTTTATAAGATACACCTAAATTTTCACCCCTTTTAGGGGGGAAAAAGTGCGTCTTATCCTCTGAAAAATATGGTATCTGTTGCATTCTCATAACAGTGGAATGTTGGTTAATATGATTGGTTTTTATGACTTAATGCAGGAGTGGCATTCACTTACCTTCGCTACCCATTCAGAAACGCAAGCACATGCGCCCCCTCCATGCATACACAGGGCCTTCTGCTCATGCGCAGAGCGTCAAAAATGGGAGGTGATGATGTCCAGGTGGATAGGCAGAGCCTACCGCAGCCGCCACTACTGATTCGCCCAAACCGGATAGAACCAGCTGAATACCACCACTGATTTAGTGTGTTGGGTGAACCTGGTTTATTTTTTGCTAGTTTCAGATATATTAAACATGATTGTGGGCAATTAGGCTATCAGTAATTTAAAAATCTGGGAGTTTGAAATAACATGGAAGGAAGGAAGGAAGGAAGGAAGGAAGGAAGGAAGGAAGGAAGGAAGGAAGGAAAGAAGGGAGGGAGGGAGGGAGAGAGGGAGGAAGGAAGGAAGGAAGGAAGGAAGGAAGGAAGGAAGGAAGGAAGGAAGGAAGGAAGGAAGGATAGATGCTGAACTCAGGAAGGAATGTAGAAAAGAAGGAAGGAGGGAAGGGAAGGGAAGGGAAGGGAAGGGAAGGGAAGGGAAGGGAAGGAAGGAAGGGAGGCAGGGAGGGAGGGAGGCAGGGAAGGATAGATGCTGAACTCAGGAAGGAAGGAAGGAAGGAGGGAGGGAGGGAAGGAAGGAAGGAAGGAAGGAAAGGGAGGGAGGGAGGCAGGGAAGGATAGATGCTGAACTCAGGAAGGAATGTAGAAAAGAAGGAAGGAAGGAGGAAGGAAGGAAGGAAGGAAGGAAGGAAGGAAGGAAGGAAGGATAGATGCTGAACTCAGGAAGGAATGTAGAAAAGAAGGAAGGAGGGAAGGGAAGGGAAGGGAGGGAGGGAAGGAAGGGAAGGAGGGAGGCAAGGAAGGAAAGAAGGAAGGAAGGAAGGAAGGAAGGAAGGAAGGAAGGAAGGAAGGAAGGAAGGAAGGAAAGAAGGAAAGTTGCTGAACTCAGGAAGGAATGTAGAATGTAGAATGTAGAAAAGAAGGAAGGAAGGAAGGAAGGAAGGAAGGAAGGAAGGAAGGAAGGAAGGAAATGGGAATTTTAAATTTGGTTTTAAATTATTGGGGTTTTAAAACGGTTCAGCCAAATTTATTTAATTTGTTTTATCTCTATTTTAAATTTTGTATTTATATGTTTTATTTTATGGCTGTTCACCGCCCTGAGTCCTTCGGGAGTAGGGCGGTATACAAATTTAATAAAATGAAATGAAATGAAAGGAAAGTTGCTGAACTCAGGAAGGAATGTATAAAAGAAGGAAGGAAGGAGGAAGGAAGGAAGGAAAGGAAGGAAGGAAGGAAGGAAGGAAGGAAGGAAGGAAGGAAGGAAGGGGGGGTACTTTGAAAGATTTCAATGCAGGATTTTTTTGGGCAACTCAATCCACGTTTTTCAGATGAAATGTTAGGGTGGAAGTCAGTTTCTTTCTCTTTCTGTCCTGTTCCGAATTGCTTTGCGTTTTTCCGGGGTGTGCACACACATACATGTCCACACATCATAGTATGTTGAAGGTCAGATTTGAAATGCTTGTGCTCCCCCTCCCCCCCCCAACTAATATCCAACCAACCTTTCATCTCCGAGGGCTCCAGTTATCTGGAGACCATTGAAACAAAACAAAACACAAAAAACCCGCCACTGTTGCAAGACCTTCCTTAATTAACAATTACTCCACAGCAAGGTTGTGAAATCTGCTATTAACCTGGGGGGCAAAGTGCATTTTGTTAATCAGCCGGGAGTTCGTATTCTGTATTTTTCACACATGCACACCCACCGCGTAAAAGAGATGGCTCTGTGCCGGATTGGATAGCTGCACCAGTGAGGAAGTATTTATATCACTTTATAAAGCCTTAGTAAGGCCACACCTGGAATACTGCATCCAGGTTTAGTCACCACCAGGGGTAGGTTCTAATTTTTTTTACTACTGGTTCTGTGGGCGTGGCTTATTTTGTGGGTGTGGCTTGATGGTCATGTGACTATTCTTTAGGATTTAGCAGAGGTACTGGTCTACCAGGCTTTTGACTGCTTGCAGAGCTGCACCGGTCTACCCATTTGTTTTTGGAGGCACTGGTCTACTCATTTGTTTTTGGAGGCACTGGTCTACCCATTTATTCTTGGAGGCACTGGTCTACCCATTTATTTTTGGAGGCACTGGTCTACTCATTTGTTTTTGGAGGCACTGGTCTACTCATTTGTTTTTGGAGGCACTGGTCTACCCATTTATTTTTGGAGGCACTGGTCTACTCATTTGTTTTTGGAGGCACTGATCTACTCATTTGTTTTTGGAGGCACTGGTCAACCCATTTATTTTTGGAGGCACTGGTCTACCAATTTATTTTTGCAGGCACCGGTCTACCCAGTTGTTTTGCAGGCACCAGTCTACTCATTTCTTTTTGGAGGCACCGGTCTACCACCACACTGCCTTTTAACACTGATCAGCTGTAGGGCGGCCCTTTGAAGCCCCGTGGCAAGAGTTTAAACAGTTTTTTTCCCTCTAGCCATCAGCTGGGACTCAGGAGGCAGCAATAGATTGGGGGTGGGGCCAAATAAAAGGTAAGAATAACACGGGGGGGTGGGGGAGCGGGGGGGCAGAACCGGTTTGGTGACATCATATCGTCGCCGCTACCGGCTCGGCGGAACCGGGCGGAACCAGGAGGAACCCACTGATCACCACATTACAAAAAAAAAAGACCTTGAGACTTTGGAAAAAGTGCAAAGAAGAGCAACTAAGATGATTAATAGGCCTGGAGACTAAACCATATGAAGAACGGTTGCAGGATTTGAGTTTGGCCAATCTAGAAAAAATAAGGACATGATAGCAATATTCCAGTATTGGAGGGGCTGCTCCAAAGAAGGAGGGGTGTCCATTTATTTTCCAAAGCACCAAGAAAATAAAATAAGAAACAATGGATGGAAACTCGTCAAGGAGAGAAGCAACCTGGAATCGCAGAGAAACTTCCTAACAGTGAGGACAATCGAGCAGAAGTTGTAGGTGCTTCATCGTTGGAGGTTTTTAAGGAGAGACTGGGCAGCCATTTGTCTGGAATGGTAAAGGGCCATGATGGCGAACCAATGGCACGCGTGCCATAGGTGGCGTGTGTAGCCATATCGGTGGGCACACGAGCTCAGTTCCAGTGTGCATGCGCGCGCTGGCCAGCTGATTTTCGGGCCTTCTGGGCCCACCAGAAACAGTTTCTGTTTCCTGCCTCCAGAGGGCCTCGGCTGTGGGGAGGAAGGCCCGTTTCTCTCTCTCTCTCTCCCCAGGCTCCAGAGCCTTTCTAGGAATCTGGGGAGGGTGAAAATGGCCTCCCCTCCCACCCGAAGGCCCTCCGGAGGCTGAAAACAGCCCGTTTGCCAACTTCCAGTGGGACCAGAAGTTCGCAAATGGGACATTTCCGGCCTCTGGAGGGCCTCAGGGGGAGGGGAAGCCATTTTTGCCCTCCCCAGACTCCTAGAAAGGCTCTGGAGCCTGGGGGAGAGCAAAGAATGGGTCTTCCGGTCCCACCAGAATGGGCCATTTTAGGCCTCCGGAGGGCCTCTGGGCAGGTGGGGAAGGCCATTTTCACCCTCCCCAGACTCCTAGAAAGGCTCTGGAGCCTGGGGAGAGAGAAAAACGGGCCTACTGGGCCATTGTGTGCCAGGAGCAGGGGAAGCAGGGGGGGTCGTGCATAGAATTATGGGTGTGGGCACACACATGCATGACCCGCCGCACTCCCTCCCCTCCTGGCACGCGATGGCAAAAAGGTTAGCCATCCTGGTATAGGGTCCCCTGCTTAAGCAGAAGGTTGGAGTAGAAGACCTCCAAGGTCCCTTCCAACTCTATTCTGATTCATGTCAAGACCCATTGCAAGTGTTGTAAATGTCAAGATTTCCTCTGTCCAGTCGTGTCCAACTTTAGGGTATATTGCTCATCCCCGTTTCTTGGCTGAAGGAAACAGCACTGTCCGAAGACAATTTCTGTGGTCATGTGGCCAACGTGACTACTGGATATGCCAAAGGCAGATGGAACGCTGTTACCTTGCCACCGAAGTGGTACCTATTCATCTACTCACATTTGCCCGCTTTTGAACTGCTAGGTTGGCAGGAGGTAAGATAAGGCACGGGAACTCACTCCATTGCGTGGAGCTCGGGTCTCGAACCCGGATGGTCAGATCTCTCCTGTTGACAAGCTCGGTGTCTTTCAACCGCCGAGCCACCTCGCAAGAGTTGTAGATTGCTCTATATCAACATTGCAAGGGACTGAATTTCTCAGGGGAGCGTGATCTGATTTATTTCGGCAACGTAGGCCATGAAATGCTGGGTTAAGGGATCCCTCTTCCAGAGGTGGTATTCAGACGGTTCAGACCGATAGCAGCGACTGCATAATGTCGTCCTATTTAGCCATGTTTGGAGGCCGGGCGCAGGCATGGAAAGCACGAGAGAGAGAGAGAGAGAGAGCGAAGCTAGCGTGCGTGTGCAAACCGGTGGCAAGAATATGCGAAACCCACTGCTGCCCCCTTCCCTTCATCAGACCTACAGACAGGAAATGCTGTCCATCGATCTTTCAAAAGTAGGCCAGGGTAAGTGCCGGGAGAAACATAGATCAATTGAAGAGACTCGGTGCCGTTTTCTATCCCATCTGAATATTTCAGCCGAAAATGTTGCAAATCTCACAAGAGGACTCATCCGGGAGCCGTTTGTAGCTTCCTTTCTTTGCTATCCTCGATTGAAATTCCCTCCGTCTCCCTCGGCTGGCATGACTAGATTATTGAGTTCCCTATTCATCCGTCTCCGAAAAGATTAAACTGTCTTCTGGAAAAGGCCACCGTGTCCCGGGAGGGGAAGCCATCCCATTTTTTTTTGCACATGTCGCCTCTTCCTGCCCCTCCCCGCCACATGTGGAGGAGAACCATTTGCAGGTAGTTGGGAGAACTTTACAAAACTTGGAAACGATAGGAAGTAGGGTCCTGTAGAATATTCCTCTTCTGGATATCTCTATAGGCTGATGGAACATTCTGGAGGGCTTACTTTTTTTAACCCAATTCTACCGAACAGAGCAGATTTTAGGTCTAAATAAGAAAATACGCAACATCTTCACAAATCAAAGCTTGTGGTGTTGTTTTTCTTTCTTTCTTTTTTTCTTTCTTTCCTTCCTTCCTTCTTTCTTTTTTCTTCTTTCCTTCTTTCTCCTTTTTCTTCCTTCCTTCCTTCTTTCTTTCTTTCTTCCTTCCTTCCTTTTTCTTTCTTTCCTTCCTTTTTTCCTTCTTTCCTTCTTCCTTTTTCCTTTTTCTTTCTTCCTTTCTGTTTTTCTTTCTTTCTTTCTTTCCTTCCTTCTTTTTCTTTACTTTTTTCCTTCCTTTTCCTTCCTCCTTCCTCCTTCCTTCCTTCTTTCCTTCTTTTTTCCCTTCTTTTCTTCCTTCCTTCTTTCTTTCTCCTTTTTCTTTCTTCCTTTATTTTTCTTTCTGTTTTTCTTTCCTTCCTTCTTTCCTTCCTCCTTCCTTCCTTCTTTCTTTCTTTTTTCCTTCTTCCTTCCTCCTTTCTTCCTCCTTTTTCTTTCTTCCTTTATTTTTCTTTCTGTTTTTCTTTCCTTCCTTCCTTCCGTCTTTCTTTCTTTCTTTTTCTTTACTTTTTCCCTTCCTTTTCCTTCCTTCCTTCCTCCTTTCTTTCTTTCTTTCTTTCTTTCTTTTCCTTCCTTCCTTCCTTCCTTCCTTCTTTCTTTCTTTTTCCTTTTCTTTTCCTTCCTTCCTCCATTCTTTCTTTTGCCTCTATTTCTCCTAACCATTTCCAGCTTGAAGGCTGATAAGGAACAGCAGGCTGTCTCATGACTCATTACAATGTCATCACCGCAAATATTGTAGCAATATGGATTTTCAATAGCCAAACACCAAGGTAATATCAACAGCAAACAAAGAACTTCTGATAATCACGGGGAAAATTTGGGGAGTGGGCAGAAGAAGCCTCCTGGAGGCCTTTCGCAATATTTGGTCGGGACTTCCCACCAGGCAGGATATTATAATAAAAGAGCGGGAGAGATGAACTCATAATAAATAATAAGGGTAATGAAATGACATCCCTTATTTTCTACCTCTTTGCAAACTGTTTGAGAAGGGTTTGCTTCGGTCTCACGCTGTTTTGGAGAAGGGATGTTGCTTGTTGCAAATTACTTTGGCATGCAATGTAGGTCAACTGAAACCAAATAGAGAAAGGTGGTAGATATACAGAATATGCACTCTGCAAAAATAGACGAAGGGATTTATTTATATATATATTTATAAACTTCCCTACAGACTTTAAGTCATCTGAACTGTCAATTGACCTACTTCTTCCTATCGGGCCTGGAGTCCCTGGTAAATCTACCGGTAGAAACACACTTGAGTCTTTTCAGGTGTCATGGATGCTCGCACAAGATGCCCGCTAGGAGGTACAGAACGTAACAGGGAAAGCAGAGTGGGAATGTCAGGGCGCTGATTAATCCCATTCTGCTTTTGGGTAATTGCACCTTGATTTAGAGACGTGGATCGTGGCATTTTCCTTGTGTATACCTTTGTAAGAAAATAAACCCCGAAGATATTTTTTCTAAGAAAAAAAACCTCATTTATTTGTTATAAAGAAAATAAAACATCTGACTATCTAAAATAATTACATTTTGGCAACGTTCCTGCCGGCTACCTCTCAGCAGCCAGACTTCTTTGGCAAGAGAACAAAGAAAAGTGTAGAAAGCAAAGCGAAAGAATGTGGACATGCGTAGTATCAGTTACTGATAAGAAAACTTGGCAAGCTACGGAAAGTCTGAAAGTCCAAAAATATGAGCTCATCTGGTAAATACAGAAACGCAGTGACAGGGAATGAGAAAGCAATCCAGGTGAACACAGAGATGCGGTAAGAGTTACCGATACGCGTTCACATCCTTCAGAGGGAGATCTGGATTTAGAGGGAACCAGGATGGGAGATGAACTCCTAGAGCCGTGATGACGAACCTACAGGTGGCACATGGAGCCATATCTGTGGGCACGCGAGTCGTTGCCCTAGCTCAGTTCCACTGTGCATTTGTGCACCGGCCAGCTGATTTTCGGCTGGCCCTGCCACCCCTCCCCTCCGAGGAGTCTCCAAGCGGCCCATTTTGGATGCCACGTAATTACAGGGCTCACGTGGAGGCTCTGGGAGGGTGTTTTCAGCCTCCCCAGGGTCCAAGGTAGCCTCTTGAGCCCAGGGAGGGCGAAAAATGGGCCTACCATGCCCACCATTAACCTTTTTGCCTTTGCGTGCCAAAAGCAGGGGGAATGTGGGAGGGGCATGCATGCTTGCACGGGGGGAGGGGGGAACAGGGCACAGGGGGGCATTGAATTATGGGTTTGGGCACACGTGCGCACGACCCCCCTGCACTGCCCCTGCTTTTGGCACGCAAAGGCAAAAAGGTTAGCCATCACTGTCCTAGAGATTACAATGGACATGTTGATTTAGAAGGAATCAGGATGGGAAATGAACTCCTACAGGGAGTGGGATTCAGCCGGTTCAGGTGAATCGGTAGTAGCAACCTGCTTCCTGTTGGGGCCCTAAGGAACCTGGGTGGGCAAGAGAGGAGTGGATGGGAGGGGCGAGTAGAGGCTGGTGAGGTGCTCCTTGACATGAGTGACATTGGGTTGGCCACACCCACCCAGTCACATGGCCACCTAACCACGCTCACCCAGCCAGTCATTAGGCAAATCATATTAGTGGTCTGCGGAATTTAAAATTATGAATTTAGTGGTCCTTGAAAGTTTGGGGACCCCTGGACTAGAAGACCTCCTAGGTTCCCTCCAGCTTTAGTCTGATTGATTGATTGATTGATTGATTGATTGATTGATTGATGAAGAAGAGGCAGCCCCCAGAGACTTTAATCAAGTCATGAAAGAAAGATACTTTTGGGAGAGGGAGGCTGAAAAACTGTAATGGGGGCGAGTGAAAGCCAGACTTAGTGAAATGAGAAAGTAATTCTTCTTATTTTAATGACTGTGTCTTTCTTGCGAGAAAGACTGTCCTCACCACCCCCACTAAATTCAGATTCTGTTTCAGATAAACTGTCCCTGACATTTGGAAAATAGAAAATATGAATGCAAAGACATGAAGGCAGACATCGAAAGCCCCCTGGGGAATTGTAAAGAGAAGTCACTCTCTAGGGCAAATTATCTGATCAATGGTACCCCTCCTCCAATTTATTTACAACTCAGATTTTTTTTTTCTTATGGTTTTGTTCGGCTTTAGAATGGAATGGAATGGAATGGAATGGAATGGAATGGAATGGAATGGAATAGAATAGAATAGAATAGAATAGAATAGAATAGAATAGAATAGAATAGAATAGAATAGAATAGAATAGAATAGAATAGAATAACAGAGTTGGAAGGGACCTTGGAGGTCTTCTAGTCCAACCTCCTGCTTAGGCAGGAAACCCTACACCACTTCAGACAAATGGTTATCCAACATCTTCTTAAAAAGCTCCAGGATTGGAGTATTCACAACTTCTGGAGGCAAGTTGTTCCACTGATTGATTGTTCTAACTATCAGGAAATTTCTCCTTAGTTCTAGTTTGCTTCTCTCCTTGATTAGTTTCCACCCATTGCTTCTTGTCCTACCTTCTGGTGCTTTGGAGAATAGCTTGACTCCCTCTTCTTTGTGGCAGCCCCTGAGATATTGGAAGGCTGCTATCACGTCTCCCCTAGTCCTTCTTTTCATCAAACTAGACATACTCAGTTCCTGAAACCGTTCTTCATATGTTTTAGCCTCAAGTCCCCTAATCCTCTTGGTTGCTCTTCTCTGCACTCTTTCTAGAGCAGAGGTCTTCAAACTTGGCAGCTTTAAGACTTGTGGACTTCAACTCCCATAATTCTCCAGCCAGCTATGTCATAATTTTGGTCGTGGCGACCAAAATTGAATGCCATATTCCAAGTGTGGCCTTCCCAAGGCATTATAAAATGGTCTTAACACTTCACGTGATCTTGATTCTATCCCTCTGTTAATGCAGCCTAGAACTGTGTTGGCTTTTTTGGCAGCTTCACACTGACATTAAACACATTGGCCCACTGTGATAGTGGCTTTGGGGCAGGGATGAAATCTACTTACCTTCCCTACTGGTTTGGAAGTGCGTGCGCCCCATCGTCACATCCGATTTTTGACTCTCTGCGCATGTGTAAAGCCTTCTGCACACGCGCAGAGGGTCAGAAACAGGTTATTTCCAGGTTAAAACCAGGAAATAATGATGTCCACATGGACAGGCGGAGCCTTGCGCTGCTGCCGCTACCAGTTCGCCGAACCATGTGCCGCCGGCGCTACCAGTTCGTGCAAACCGGACAGAACCGGCAGGATTTCACCACTGCTTTGGGGGTAAGCTTGATGATCTACACGGTCCCTTCTCTGCGATTGTATAACTGGGATTAGGAAATGATTGGTACCTTTATATCATGGGAGCCCAGCCAAGATTCGTTCACAGCTGTTACGAAAATGAATACAAACAGCAATAAAATCAGCAATTTGAAGGGAAGGGCAGGTTTGACATTTATCAATCCACAAAGCTGAATGAATGCTCCAAACAATTACATTAATCAGAGAGTTCAGAATCTGTGTTTTTCTACCTGCCGTAGCAGGGAAACTGCCAGGTCTGAGTCAGAATTATGTTCAACAACCAGTTCATTAGTCCCCTTCCTCCCATTTTGGTGATATAACCTGGGAGTACATTGAAACAAATTGTAGGTTGCTTTGAAAGGAGGAGGAGGGGGAGGCGGTGGTGGAGAAGGAGAAGGAGAAAGTGGAGAAGGAGAAGGAGAAGAAAGTGAAGAAGGAGAAGAAGAAGGAAGTGAAGAAGGAGAAGAAAGTGAAGGAGAGGGAGAAAGAGAAGGAGAAGGTGGAAAAGGAGAAAGAGAAAGTGGAGGAGAAGGAGAAAGTGGAGAAGGAGAAAGTGGAGAAGGAGAAGGAGAAGGAAGTGAAGAAGGAGAAGAAAGTGAAGGAGAGGGAGAAAGAGAATGTGGAAAAGGAGAAAGAGAAAGTGGAGAAGAAGGAAAAAGTGGAGAAGTAGAAAGAGAAAATGGAGAAGGAGAAGGAGAAGAAAGTGAAGAAGGAGAAGAAAGTGGAGAACAAGAAGGTGGAAAAGGAGAAAGAGAAAGTGGAGAAGAAGGAAAAAGTGGAGAAGTAGAAAGAGAAAATGGAGAAGGAGAAGGAGAAGAAAGTGAAGAAGGAGAAGAAAGTGGAGAACAAGAAGGTGGAAAAGGAGAAAGAGAAAGTGGAGAAGGAGAAAGAGAAGGAGAAGGTGGAGAAGAATAAAGAGAAAGTGGAGAAGGAGAAGGTGGAGAAGGAGAAGGAGAAAGTGGAGAAGGAGAAAGAGAAAATGGAGGAGAAAATGGAGAAGGAGAAAGTGGAGAAGGAGAAGAAAGTGAAGAAGGAGAAGAAAGTGGAGAAGGAGAAGGTGGAAAAGGAGAAAGAGAAAGTGGAGAAGGAGAAAGAGAAGGAGAAGGTGGAGAAGAATAAAGAGAAAGTGGAGAAGAAGAAGGTGGAGAAGGAGAAAGAGAAAGTGGAGAAGGAGAAAGAGAAAATGGAGGAGAAAATGGAGAAGGAGAAAGTGGAGAAGGAGAAGAAAGTGAAGAAGGAGAAGAAAGTGGAGAAGGAGAAGGTGGAAAAGGAGAAAGAGAAAGTGGAGAAGGAGAAAGAGAAGGAGAAGGTGGAGAAGAATAAAGAGAAAGTGGAGAAGGAGAAGGTGGAGAAGGAGAAAGAGAAAGTGGAGAAGGAGAAAGAGAAAATGGAGGAGAAAATGGAGAAGGAGAAAGTGGAGAAGGAGAAGAAAGTGAAGAAGGAGAAGAAAGTGGAGAAGGAGAAGGTGGAAAAGGAGAAAGAGAAAGTGGAGAAGGAGAAAGAGAAAATGGAGAAAGAGAAGGAAAAGAAAGTGAAGGAGAAAAAAGAACATGGAGAAGGAGAAGGAGAAGGTGGGAAAAGGAAGGAATAGTTCTTTCAGCAGTTCTAAGAAGGTTCCATGCCGGTTGGCACTATTCACGTGACCCTGAGGGCTCAGATAAACTTCCAAGTAGCCTCAACGACTCTCAGAAAGAGTGCTAACAACCAGATGACTGCAAGGAATATACGTCCTTCCATCTTCCACATTCAGAACTGAAGAAGCTTCTTGGACGAGAAGCAAAATGTCTTCAAGTCCAGCTGCCTCTTGAAAAAGCACCTTTAGGACAATACCTTACTCATATCCCTAATTTTCCCTTTCTGCATGTTTTGTTTTGTTTTGTTTTGTTTTGTTTTGTTTTGTTTTGTTTTGTTTTGTTTTGTTTTGTTTTGTTTTGTTTTGTTTTGTTTTGTTTTGTTTGTCAAGAAAGTTCTTCTCTCTTCTCCAAACAGAAGACCTTCAAGAAATGGGGGAGGGGGGGAAAGGTCTCCTCCAAGCAGAAATGAATGTCTGCTTAATTTCCAAATCCAGGGACCTAATTTCAAAATTTCGCGGTGGCTCAGTGGCTAAAATGCTGAGCTTGTCGATCGAAAGGTCGGCAGTTCGGCGGTTCGAATCCCTAGCGCCGCGTAACGGGATGAGCTCCCGTGACTTGTCCCAGCTTCTGCCAACCTAGCAGTTCGAAAGCAGGTAAAAAAAATGCAAGTAGAAAAATAGGAACCACCTTTGGTGGGAAGGGAACAGCGTTCCGTGCGCCTTTGGCGTTGAGTCATGCCGGCCACATGACCACAGAGAACATCTTCGGACAGCGCTGGCTCTTTGGCTTTGAAACGGAGATGAGCACCGCCCTCTAGAGTCAGGAACGACTAACACATATGTACGAGAGGAACCTTTACCATACCTTACCGTACCTTACCCTACCCTACCCTACCCTTCCTTATTCTATTCTATTATTCTATTCTATTCTATTCTATTCTATTCTATTCTATTCTATTCTATTCTATTCTATTCTATTCTATTCTATTCTATTCTATTCTATTCTATTCTATTCCTAATTCCAATATTTGCAGGGAGCCATTCCTGCAAACAGGTTTTTTGAATTCTTCTTCTTCTTCTTCCTCTTCCTCTTCCTCTTCCTCTTCCTCTTCCTCTTCCTCTTCCTCTTCCTCTTCCTCTTCTTCTTCTTCTTCTTCTTCTTCTTCTTCTTCTTCTTCTTCTTCTTCTTCTTCTTTTTTTTTTTTGCTTGATTGTAAACCCTGGTATGTTCTTGCCAAGCTTCTCTTTCCCAGATATTTATGAGGATTCTATTTTCATTTTGTGCAAATCACAAACACGGGAAGCAGTGCGGGACTGCATATCCCTAATGGTATTGAAAATATGCTCTTTTATTTGCGTGATTGATATCTTACCCTTTCATCCAAAAAGGATGCCCTTTTTCGCCAAAATAAAGCTGTGAGCAAGAAAAGAATAAGGGTGGGAATAGACACACACACCCTCCTATAATTTACTTTCCGGTATAGATTAAGTTCTTTTTTAAAAAATAATAATAATAATTCAGAAGACCGTAGATTCCTGTTGAGTGATATTCCAGGGACTGTACTGTTAGAATTGGCAAAATGAAGGAAGAAATAAGGCTCAGATGATGACCTACATCTGACTCAATTTAAAAGTGAAAGTATAAAAAGGATAATTTATTTGGCTTCTCCCTGGATGTTTATTAACTAGGGCCAAGCAAAAGCATCCATTCAAACATTCACGTTGAAGAAGGGTTCAGCTTCATTCTTCCCTCCAGACGGAAATATCCAAAATGAAGTGCCAACCAGTTTGATCACTGAGCTGAATCTCCGGCCTTAAACCACCTTCAAGCATTTAAAAAAAAAAAAAAACAGTTTGAAAGTGGGTTATTTGAACTCAAGCAGGAGGGCCCTTTTTTGTTCTGCCCCAGCTACAGACCCCAAAAAATGCAGCACACACAAAGTCCGTTCAAACCTTAGTTTACTAAATAAACCAGTTTTTTACAACAATGGCTGTTAATTAACTGCATTAACAGCCGCCAAGAATTCAAAGAATAATACTGAAAGCTTACTGTGGTTGGCAGAAGGCCCAGAAGCAATTTGCAGGAAGCTGATAAAATAAGCAAGACAAGACAGGAAGGTATGTGAAGGTTGTTCCCTGCAAATTGCTTCAGTCGGCGTGCCTCCTTAAATAGACTAAGGGAGTGGCCAATTAGCCTCAAGCCTTACTCTTGAGGAGCCCTCCTCCTGAGGAGCCACTCCTGCCTTTTGGCACCTCTGCGCACCTGTGCATCGAGAAGAGACTCCTCCTCTTCATCCTCTTCACTTAAGGTAGCTTCTGGAGGTTCTGAAGGCCCTGGTTGAATCCCCACCTCTGGCACCACATCTTCTCCAGCCTCCTCATTGTCTGACTCCAGTACCAGCTGCCCAGGCTGTTGGCACAGCACCACACCAGCCTCCTCACTGTCTGAATCAGCTACTAGCTGCACAGGCTGCTGACGTGCCACAACATTTTTAAAGCCAAAGCTTCCCATCGCTTTGATCTGACAATCCCACTTGCAAACCTCAACCAATTCACAGACAGACATATTTGGACGCCGTTCATGAGAATTTCTCCAGTGGCATGGTGGCCTAGTAGTGAAGAAGCTTGTCTCCCACTTGGTGTTGTGGCCTGCTGGAGGCCAGCGGAGCTGACAGCAGTGTCAGACAGTGAGGAGGTTGGGGAGGAATGTGGGCCAGTCCTGGAGTCTGGGGAAGGCTCGGACGAGGGCTCTGAATTGGAGGCAGAGAGGGGGCCAAGGGCATCTGATAGTTATATGCAGCCTCTGGAGTCTGACATCAGTGAGGCAGAAGAACAGCGGGAACCTGTTCCCAGTGTGCATATGCGCAGAGGTGCCAGGAGACAGGAACAATTAAGGAAACAGGGTCGACTTGGGAGTAAGGCTTGGAGATGATTGGCCCCTCCCATAAGACGTAAAAGAGAAGCGAACGGGACGTGAGCTTTTGCAGGAAGCAATTAGTTCATCTGGCTGATTCAAGATTTCAAAATTCTGTTTGTGACTCTGTGCCATGTTTGGCCTTGCTCTGTGCCTGGAAATTAGCTCTCTGGCAGTGTTCCACGTGAGATAAGGTGGGTGTTGATAACCTTCCCCTGAAAGACTGTTTATCAAGCCTTGCGGACTGTAAATGAAAGTAATTTTCAGTCGTATAAATAAAAGAGGTTTTGTGGGACTAAGATTGTGCTTTATGCTTTCTAAGGAAGCCTAGGTCAGAACACTTGGAAGGTTGAGAGTTCAAAACTAGGTAGCAGCAATTGTTTCTCTCTTAGGGCGCAAAGTAAAAAAATACCTGCTGTGAACTCCACATTGGTGTTAGGAAAGGCATCCAGCCAGTAAATACTTACCTCCATTCAGTTGCAGTAACTCTACTCCGAACTAAGGGATTACAGGGTTGTAAAATGAAAATAAAGTCAGGATTTCTCCCATCCAGTATGTTGACAATTACATTTTGATAGAGACTTTTGGAAGAGTTGAAGTACACAGCCCAAGGCTTGAGTAAACGTACTGCCAAGATGAACCTCTGTTGTCAGGCATCAACACGATATGATATTGCTGCGAATAGGTTGAACATCTCTTCAGACATGATGGATGCATCCCGAACCCCCAGCTGTTTTATTAGCCCTGGATGTAACAGGGCATCGCATTCTGCAAGCTAGTAGCTGGTGCGGGGAGGGATGTGAATTCCCTACTGCTGAAATGGCTAATGAGTTGGCTGTTTGGCATTATTCCCGCTTGCTGGCAAGGGAAGAGGGCTTTGAATGCCACTTACCAGCTGCCACGATTTCCAGGATCAGGAGGAAAAATGTTGTCTCTGTTCACAGAACTTAATTTCGTGATACATTAGAATAGAATAGAATAGAATAGAATAGAATAGAATAGAATAGAATAGAATAGAATAGAATAGAATAGAAGATAGGATAGGATAGGAGAGGAGAGGAGAGGAGAGGAGAGGAGAGGAGAAGAGAAGAGAAGAGAAGAGAAGAGAAGAGAAGAGAAGAGAAGAGAAGAGAAGAGAAGAGAAGAGAAGAGAAGAGAAGAGAAGAGAAGAGAAGAGAATAGAAGATAGGATAGGATAGGATAGGATAGGATAGGATAGGATAGGATAGGAGAGGAGAGGAGAGGAGAGGAGAGGAGAGGAGAGGAGAGGAGAGGAGAAGAGAAGAGAAGAGAAGAGAAGAGAAGAGAAGAGAAGAGAAGAGAAGAGAAGAGAAGAGAAGAGAAGAGAGAATAGAATAGAATAGAATAGAATAGAATAGAATAGAATAGAATAGAATAGAATAGAATAGAATAGAATAGAATAGAATAGAATAGAATAGAATAGAATTCTTTATTGGCCAAGTGTGATTGGACACACAAGGAATTTGTCTTTTGTGCATACGCTCTCAGTGTACATAAAAAGAGAAGATACATTCGTCAAGAATCATAAGGTGCCACACTTAATGATAGTCATAGGGTACAAATAAGCAATCAAATCATACTAGGAAACATTCAATATAAATCGTAAGGATACAAGCAACAAAGTTACAGTCATACAGTCATAAGTGGGAGGAGATGGATGATAGGAACAATGAGAAGATTAATAGTAATAATAATGCAGACTTAGTGAATAGTTTGACAGTGTTGAGGGAATTATTTGTTTAGCAGAGTGATGGCATTCAGGAAAAAACTGTTCTTGTGTCTAGTTGTTCTGGTGTGCAGTGCTCTATAGCGTCGTTTTGAGGGTAGGAGTTGAAACAATTTATGTCCAGGATGTGAGGGGTCTGTATATATTTTCACAGCCCTCTTTTTGACTCGTGCAGTATACAGGTCCTCCTTGGAAAGCAGGTTGGTAGCCATTGTTTTTTCTGCAGTTCTAATTATCCGTTGAAGTCTGTGTCTGTCTTGTTGGGTTGCAGAACCAAACCAGACAGTTATGGAGGTGCAGATGACAGACTCAATCATTCCTCTGTAGAAGCATAGTGGTCACCCAATATCTTAAGCTATGTGTATTTCTCTCTCTCTCTCTCTCTCTCTCTCTCACACACACACACACACACACACACACACACACACACACACATACACACACACACCACAACAAAAACTATGTAGCCGACAACTTCAGCATCAGGGATATTCAGCCCCATGGATAACAGCACCACAAAAGGAGCTTCAGCACCCTGGACAGAGATTCAAAACAGCGAATAGCTTTTCAGCACCTTGGACAGATCCTTCAATCCATTGGCGGCTCAACTCAAAAAAGGTTCATTTTCCTCAGAATCCAGTTCTTCGACAGACATACAAACGTAGACAAACGAAATAGATAACTTTAGGTCAATCTAGATAAATTGATCCAGTTGTTTGATAGGTAAATAGAAGTTCCTGGTCACAGCTGCCAGGAATCCTCCTCTCTCTTCCCATCCTTGAAATCCTGATTCCCAGGCGTTTCATCCGCAACAAGAATAGACACAATCAGTTGGTGACACATACTCCTTTCTTCACACTTCTTTTTTTCCTCCAAGCCGCCAAGTCTCAAGCAGTCCCCAATTTTTCACGCATCTGCTTCAGAGTCAGAAGACCAGGTGGTTCTGTTGTGGTCCGCCAATGGCAGTGGAGCTGGTGGTAGACTCGGACAGTGAGGAGGTTGGGGAGGAACATGGGCCAGTCCTGGAGTTTGGAGAGGGCTCTGATGAGTGCTCTGCGTCAGAGGCAGAGATGGGGCCAGGGCCGCCCGTCAGTTATCAACTGCCTTCAGAGTCGGAGATAAGTGGGGCTGAAGAACAGCTGGAGCCTGTTCCCGATGTGCGCATGCGCAGAGCTGCCAGGAGAAGGGAACAGTTAAGGAACAAGGGCTGATTTGGGAGCAAAGGCACTCATCTTTATTTATTCCATCGGGAATAAAGAGGAGCGAAAGGGGAGTGGAGTTTGCAGGAGACAATTAGTTCATTTCATTAGCGTGAAAATCTGTTCGTGACTCTCAGAGACTCCTTGCCAAGTATTTTCTTGTACAGCATTGGATTTGGAAGATATCGGCCTGGCAGCTCGCCAAGCCTGATAAGGTCAGTGGTTGTAAATTTACCTTGGAAAGACTGTTTGCCGGGACTTCGCTGGATGTGAATGAGAGGAATTCACATTAGCTTAATAAAAAGGGGTTTTGTCGGGACAAGGAGTCTGCTTCGTGCTTTTGTGAAGCCTAGGTCAGAACAGGTTTCTTCTCTTTCTTGGGTTAGCGAAATCGGTAGCCAAGAGGGATGAGGAAAAGAGGTAACTTTAAAGAGAAAAAGTTGTTCATAAATGTTACCTATTTTCCTTCCATCTCCAACGAGCTTTATAATTCAACGCTTTTTGATTAATCCACTGACCCTATCAGAAAAACACAAGAATGTAAGAAGACAACCTCGGTTGACTAATTTAAAATAAAAGGGGTACGTATGTGCGTGGTGCAGAGCAGAATATATTCAGACAAGTGAGTCGCTTTTACAAATTACCCAGTGGTGGGATTCAAATTTTTTTACTACCGGTTCTGTGGGCGTGGCTTGGTGGGCGTGGCCAGGGTATATGACAGGCAGCACCCCCCCGGGAGCAAAAACAGGCCATGGTAATTTCGCATGGGGTAATTTCAATAGTGGGATTCAGCCGGTTTGGGCTGGCTGGCCCCGCCCCTACCGCCCCCCCCACGCACCCAGTTTTGGGCCTAGGAGGCCTTCCTGAAGCCTCCTGGGAGTGAAAATGGGCTGCGGGAGGGGGGGCTGCCCCATTGCCCTGTTTTGAGCCTAGGAAGCCTCCCTGCACTTACCTGGGAGCCAAAATGTGGTCCGTGGGGACTCCTGGAAGGGGCGGGGCAGGAAGGGGCGGGCCCAGCCAGCCAGCCCAAACTGGTTGAATCCCACCATTGAAATTACCCCAATTTTTTTAAAAAAAATATTTCTCAAATGTATACGGCCACGGCAAGGGACTCTAGGCGGCACACTGCAAAGATAAAACTGTAAACATACCGAAATGATCTTTATTTATTTTTTTTTTTAAAAAAGAAAAAGTTAAAAGTCCTAAATATGAGAGAGAATGGAGATTAACAGCAATAAGGGGAGCCACCTCAAAATCTCACCCATCTCCTCAGGTTCGCACATACACACCCAGACACTAACCAGATCTTGAGGGACTTCCAAAAACAGCATCAATTGTGATATGATGGTCCTTTAAGTGAGCCTGCTGGATTATACATCTGGCCGTTTTGCTGAGTATGGATTACTATTTGCAATTTGCTACTCTGCTAGTAGGGTCCCAGTAGACTTTTTCTGCCAAGAAGTAAGCTTAGGTAGCCCTTGGTCCTTCATTTGGTCTTTGGGGCATATAGTTGGCAAGTTGCATAAGACGCCATAAGACTTCGGTGCTAGATCTCCAAATATGCCTGTTCTCTCATGGGAAACTAGCTTTATAGAATTAATTCCCTTTGATGTAGTCTTTTGGAATAACTTGGCAGCCATTCTTCCCCTTAGAACGTTGAGCCAAGGATGTTGAAGCTCGGGGCTCAGGAAATATCTCCTGTCTAAATTGTCTTCTGAGCATATATAAAGGGAGAAGATTAAATGCTTGGAAGTAGAAAAGAGCAGGAGGGCATTGTTAACAAGACTTTGGGGAGGTGGAGGGGGAAAAAAAATAATACCTGGCTGAATTCTGAAATCTGCAGCCCGACTATCTGCCTTATATAAGCGTAATTCCGCGTCATAGCGAACCCATTGAGATGCATCCGGGTAATTAGGCTTTTTAACTGTGCACGGATTTTAGTCTTAAATCTAATCTTAATTTGATTGCATGTTTTTAACATTACTGGTGTGTGTGTGTGTGTGTGTGTTTTTAAAGCAAGCCCCTGAATGAATACGGGAAGAGAGAATAACAGAATAACGTTTAGAACAGAACAGAGTGGGAAAGGCCATTGTAGGTCATATGGTCATTGTAGGACTCTACACCAGGGTTCTGCAACCTTAAACACCCAAAGAGCCATTTGGACATATTTCCCACAGAAAAGAAAACACCGGGAGCCACAAAAGCTGGGTGGGTGTGGCCAACTCAATGTCACTCACTCTCACCCAGTCACATGACACCCCCCCCAGCCACGCCTACCCAGCGTTTGTGGCTCCCAATGTTTTTTGTGGGAAACAGATCTCTCTCTCTCTCTCTCTCTCTCTCTCTCTCTCTCTCTCTCTCTCTCTCTCTCTCTCTCTCTCTCTCTCCCTCCCATCCCTCCCTCCCCTCCCTCTCTCTCTCTCTCTCCCCTCTCTCTCTCAGGCCAGGCGAAGAGTGACTGGAAGAGGAGGGAGAGGGGTGGGGGCCAGCCAGTGGTGGGCTCAGCTGACAGGGAGCCACAGAAGGGGGTTCCTGACACCTGCCCTACCCCATTTCTGACAGATGGCAGTCCAGTCTTTTCTTACAAACCTCCAGTGACGAAGCACTGACAACTTCTGAAGGCAAGTCCTTCAAGGATAGAATAGAATAGAATAGAATAGAATAGAATAGAATAGAATAGAATAGAATAGAATAGAATAGAATAGAATAGAATAGAATAGAATAGGAGTTGGAAGGGACCTTGGAGGTCTTCTAGTCCAGCCCCCTTCTCAAGCAGGAGAACCTATACCATTTCAGATATAAATGACTGTCTAGACTCTTCTGAAAAACCTCCAGTGATGGAGCGCCCACGATTTCTGGTGGCAAGCTGTTCCACTGGTTAATTGTCCTCACTGTTAGGAAGTTTCTCCTTCATTCTAGGTTGCTTCTCTCTTTCATTAGTTTCCAACCATTATTTCTTGTCCTGCCCTCTGGTGCTTTGGAGTTGTGTCATTGCAAGCCTCAAGACAGAGCTGGTCTTTTGCTTATATTTGTAAGCAACGTGGGAGCTGAATATACAAAATATACAAACATGCAAATTCGTATATATTCACACAGGAATGCAACCGACTGTATTTACAAGAACGTTCCTCCTGGGTGTAATAGCAAGCCTGTGAGTATTTCCGTCGCTCCTACATCAGGCCTTGGAGCTAATTTTTCCTCTTGGCTCCCATCCCCAGGAGCAGGTGGTTGAAGGATTTGCTTGAAGGGCTAAGTTGTAAAAACACACAAATAGGTAGAATAGCAATCATTTCCCCCCCCCCTAGATTTAAGCAGAGCACAGCATTGGTTGAATTTAAATCAATGCAAGTTTTTTATCGTCTTATTCAGAGAAACAGGAGGGGGGGGAGAGAAACAGAGAGAGAGAGAGAAACAAGAGAGAGAGAAGGAAGAAGACAGAAAGAGAGAGAAGGGAGAAAGAGAGAGAGAGAGAAGAGAGACAGAGAGAGAAGGAAGAGGGAGAGAAGTGATAGAGAGAGAGAGAAGAGAGACAGAGAGAGAAGGAAGAGAGAGAGAAGGGAGAGAGAGAGAGAAGACAGACAGAGAGAAACAAGAGAGAGAGAAGGGAGAGAGAGAAGGGAGAAGACAGAAAGAGAGAGAAGGGAGAAAGAGAGAGAGAGAGAAGAGAGACAGAGAGAGAAGGAAGAGAGAGAGAAGGGAGAGAGAGAGAGAAGACAGACAGGAGAGAGAAACAAGAGAGAGAGAAGGGAGAGAGAGAGAAGGGAAAGAGAGAAGGGAGAAGACAGAAAGAGAGAGAAGGGAGAAAGAGAGAGAGAAGAGAGACAGAGAGAGAAGGGAGAGAGAGAGAAGGGAGAGAGACAGAGAGAGAAGGAAGAGAGAGAGAAGGGAGAGAGAGAGAGAGAGAAAGAGAAGAGAGAGAGAGAGAAAAGGAAGAGAGAGAAGGGAGAGAGAGAGAGAAGGAAGAGAGAGAGAAGGGAGAGAGAGAGAAGGAAAAGAGAGAGAGAGAAGGAAGAGAGACAGACAGAGAAAAGGGAGAAAGAGACAGAGAGAGAAGGAAGAGAGACAGAGAGAGAGAAAGAAAGAGAGAGAAACAGAGAGAAAGAAACAAGAGGGAGAGAAGGGAGAAGACAGACAGAGAGAGAAGAGACAGAGAGAGAAGGGACAGAGAGAGAAGGAAGAGAGAGAGAGAGAGAGAAACAGAAACGGAGGGAGAGTCGGGATAAAACCTCCTTGCCCTTTCCATCCCTTACCCTCCAAAAGCATAAAGCCCCACAAAAAAAGGGGGGGGGGGAATTCTCTAATGTCATGTTTATTTTAAAAAAATAAATAAATCCTGAAATATGATTTAACTCAGGATGTGGAGATGTTAACTCGGAGTGGTTGACAAATGATTAAAAAGGGGGGGAAGCATCTAAAATAATAATAACAACAACAACAACAAAGCTAGACACGACCGAGTTGCTAAATTAATCCACTGGTCATTATGTAAAAAAATACGACTTACCTTATCCAAAAAGTCATGGGAACATAAAGTGGAAAAAGTTATAGAAAATGAGAAGGTGAAGATCTTGTGGGACTTTTGAATACAGCTGGATCGTCATTTGGAACTCAACACGCCAGATATCACAGTTGTCGAAAACCGAAACGTGCAATTTATTGACATCGCTGTACCAAGAGACGCTAGAATCAAAGAAAAAGAACTGGTAAAAAAAAATCACAAAATATCACAATCTGGCCATCGAAACCACACGGTTATGAAACATGTAACCGTGATACCCATTGTCATCAGGACATTAGGTACCATGTCCAAGAATTTTACAAAATACATCAAGAAATTGCAGCTTCCTGCAATAACACCAGCGGAACTGCAAAAAAACCTGCGCTACTCGGAACATCGTATATTTTAAGAAGATACTTGGTTGATACCTCGGACGCTGGCAGCAACCCGTATCAACCATCAGCACCAGTCAACGGTATTTGTGATGCATTTTTAAATGTTCAGTTGACCGATATTTCATGTTTAATGAATAAAAGAGATAATAATAATAATAATCTTGTCCATAGGAATGACAAAGCTCATTTAGCAGAAAATGCTAAATGCCCAAGGACAGTCTGAGGAGCATTGAGTCTTTTTAAAGTTGCAGGGGAAAAAAATAGAATATATTTCATTCTGTAAGCACCTAAAATTACATTGAAAATCAGAACCTGTTTCCTATGACTCTGGATATCAGAGACACAAAATAATGAATTTAATGTTCAGGTTCCTGGTTGAATGTAGGAGGAAAAAAAATTCTAATAGTACGATCAGTTTTATTTATGTATTTATTTATTGGTTCAATTTATCTCCGGAGACTCAGGGCGGCTTACAATGCGTTAAGCAATAGCCTTCATACTTTTGTATATACCTGCTTAGTAGGGCTTTCGGCCCCCCCCAAGTGGTGTTCTTTTTTATACAAAGTCAGCTTATTGCCCCCACAATCCGGGTCCTCATTTTACCTACCTCGAAAAGATGGAAGGCTGAGTCAACCTTGAGCCTGGTGAGATTCGAACTTGCAGTAATTGCAGGCAGTTGGTGCTAGTTAACAGCACTTTAGTCTGCTGTGCCACCAAGGCTCTTTTGACCATACAATTTCTGATTCTGAAAGTCAGCTTCTAAAAATCTACTTCTTTATTAAAGAAGCTTGATGCCACCCATCTCATGGAGGCCACTTGGGGCGTCTTACAGGCATTCGATTTTGGGTAGTCTTAGAATCAGTGGGGCAAATATTAAGGTTATTGATGGCATGGATTCTTTTGTTTGGGTTGTTTAAGGCTTCTTCTGTATGCAATGGGACAGAGATATGGAAACCTGGTGACTTTGAAAAACCCCAGTGAATGCAGTCCTAATGCTTTAATGTATTAATCCTCTGTAATCCTGTCAAACTTCCAGAGAATTTCAACACAGGCTGTCAGGAAATCTCAGCTGTAGCGGTTGAAATTTCTCAAGGAGTGGGAGGTGATTCCTCTGCTCCAGCTTCCTGTCACTCAACTGTGGGAGGGTGGGTGGGTGGGTGAGTGGGCGTGCAGAGAGGATATTATGGGAAAGTAGATCGGGTCGTGGTAAATGGTAAATTAGATGGATGGATGGATGGATGGATGGATGGATGGATGGGAGGGTGGGTGGGTGGATGAGTGGATGGATGGATGGGTGGAGGGAGGGAGGGAGGGAAGTGAGTAGGTGTGTGTGTTGTGGATGGATGGATGGATGGACAGGTGGAGGTGGGTGGATAAATAGATAGGTAAATTGAAAAGATGGCTAGAAGATGGATAGGTTGGATGGACAAGTTGAGTAGATACATTGATTAATACATAGATGAGAGATAGATTGATTGAAAAATGATAGATGGTGAAGATGAATAGATAGAGAGAGGGATGGATGGATGGATGGATGGGAGTGGATGGATGTTTGGTGGGAAGATGGATGGATGGATTCATGAGTAGGTAGATAGATAGATATAAAATATATGGATAGATGATACATGATAGTACATGATAGATAGATAGATAGATAGATAGATAGATAGATAGATAGATAGATGGAGGGAAGTGGATGGGTGGGTGTGTGGATGGGATGGATGGACAGGTGGAGGTGGGTGGGTAGGTGGATAAATAGATAGGGAAATTGAAAAGATGGATAGAAGATGGATAGGTTGGATAGATAGATAGGTTGGATGGACAAGTTGAGTAGATACATTGATTAATACATAGATGAGAGATAGATTGATTGAAAAATGATAGATGGTGAAGATGAATAAATAGAGATTGATAGATAGAGAGAGAGAGATGGATGGATGGATGGATGGATGGATGGATGGATGGACGGATGGGAGTAGATGGATGTCGGTGGGAGCATGGATGGATAGATAGATGGATGGATGGATGGGTGGATGGATGGATGGACGGGAGTGGATGGATGTTTGGTGGGAAGATGGATGGATGCATGGATGCATGGGTAGGTAGATAGATAGATATAAAATAAATGGATAGATGATACATGATAGTACATGATTGATAGATGGATGGATGGATGGATGGATGGATGGATAGATGATACATAATAGTACGAGAGAGAGAGAGAGAGAGAGGGAGAGAGGGAGGCAGGCAAGCAGACAAGTTGAGTGAATAGAAAGATAGAGGGAGATGGATAAATTGAATGGATAGATTAATTTAGATTAAACCATATCAAATTTTAGTTTTAGGAGATATCAATTGGTCCCTCTCCTTTCTAAGCACATCCATACCTGTTCAGGTACAGATCTGGATTTTGGTAACTTCTCACCGGCAATAGGATAGGAGCACAGATTTAGGTGGAGAAGCAGGAGGAAGAGTAGGTGGGTATTGTAAACCTAGGGGGAAGAGTTTGAACTCGAGACGTTCAAAATTAGCACCGAACGCAAGTTCTCAAAATACACGCCATATGCCAAGTTTCTGATTTTGTGCCGAGTTGTTGTTGTCGTCATTATCCTCTCCTTTCGCTTTTTATATTCTGCCTTCTCTCCAGGATTTCAACGTGCAAATATAGCTATCTCACCTTCGGATTGTGCCTCATATAGCTTTAAACGATTTATAGTGTTCTTTTGTAAAGGCTGTGGGTTTATTATTTTAATCTCCCAAACAATTGAGGAACCATTTATAAAGTTTGAAATTACGACAATCACTCCCTTGCCTTTTTTTTTCCTTCCCTTAGACCAAGGGTCTGCAACCTTAAATACTCTAAAGAGCCATTTGGACCCGTTTCCCACAGAAAAGAAAACACCGGGAGCCACAAAACCTGGGTGGGCGTGGCCAACTCGACGTCACTCACTTCCACCAGTCACATGACCCCATCTAGCTACGCCTACCCAGCTGGTCATTAGGGCAGAGAGCCAGTTGTTAAAAAACACCGGGAGCCACAAAACTTGGGTGGGCGTGGCCAACTCGATGTCACTCACTTCCACCCATCACATGACCCCCATCTAGCCACGCCTACCCAGCCGGTCATTAGGGCAGAGAGCCAGTTGTTAAAAAACAACGGGAACCACAAAATCCTTTTGACATCTCTCTCTCCCCCCCTCCCTCTCTCTCTCTCTGTATCTCTCTCTCCCCCCCTCCCTCTCTCTCTCTCTGTATCTCTCTCTCCCCCCTCCTTGTCTCTGCCCTGGCTGCTTCTCCATCCCCAACCATCGCCCTTACCTTCTCAGGCCAGGCGAGGAGTGACTGGGAAGGGAGGGCGAGGGGTGGGGCCAACCAGTGTGGGATCACCTGACAGGGAGCCACAGCAGAGGGCCCAAAGAGCCACATGCGGCTCCGGAGCCACAGGTTGCTGACTCCTGCCTTAGACTTAAGCTATGGATAATATAAAAGGTTATTTTTTAAAAAAAAAAAATACAACAACACCAGTTCTTAAAATGACCCTAGTTCTAATGGCAACTCTTCAAGAATTTTTGATGGAATGCTCTATTATGGCCAAATATTAATGCAGTTCAGCTATTGCATTAGCCTTCTCCTCTTTTTCTATCTGATGGAACGGCTGCCATAACATTAAATTTAGTGCTCCGGTACTAAAAGTAATGATTTTTAATGTTATGGAACTGCCGAAATCCACATCTCCGGAATGACCAAGAGACTGATATTTTTGAACTGATTACTCAATTCCTACTCCCCCCCCCCACGCCCAGCCCCATTCCGTGTTGCAATTTAATTTGGGACGAAGCACGCAAAGGGGGACTCGTAATAACCTCTCATCTAATTTCTGATTTTGTCTTTCTGAAATCTCATTTCCATTTTTTGGGGGCATTTGGCAAAGGAGAACCGGGGAGCTCCAGGGAGCTCCCATAAAGGCCAGCCACATCGCTTCCTCATTCCAGAAGCAAAGGATCAATTGGATTGCCCTACCCCTACCCCGAATTTCATATTAATACCAAGCGATTGAGAGGCATAAGTCTAATGAAGACAAATTCCAGGCTGGATGAAGATCAATAATTCAAGAAAAGTTAGGGAGGGAGGGAGGGAGAGAGGAGGTAAGGATGGGAGCATAATTTGCAAAGCATCTGCCAGCCAGCCGTGCGCCTGCTATCCAAATTTAGCATTAAAACGATAAGTTTCGGGGACTTGAAAAGTTGAGCATTCTTTTAAAGCAACGCCGAAGAAGAGAAAAGGGGGAAGGCTTAGACCAAATTCCGTTTCGAAGGACAATTAAACGAGAATTAAAGCTTTACAACCGCATTCCCAGAGTTTTGAGTAGATCTACATTTTGCTAACAATCAGAAGGGCAGGCATAATCTGCGTAACAAGATGAAATAACACTAAAAACTCTCCATTAAGAGCTGGGAGAAGGAAACAAATCAAAACATTGTAAAGATGCTGTTTCTTTCTTTTTTTTTTCTTTTTTTTTCAGCCCCTTTGTCTCAGCCTAAAGCCCCTTCCAGAACAGACAAATACCTTAATCTAATTCTGACAGACCCCCCCCCTCACAATTATTTTTTTAAAAAAAAATACAATTAAGACCAAGCTAACTATGCTATTAATAGCGTAAGCGCTTTCTTGTTGGCTTTTTCTTATTATTATTGCCGCCTCCCCTTCGTCTTTTCTTCTTCTTCTTCTTTTGAAAAACAGTAATACCGTGGAAGTTTGACAGGATTAAAGGAATTAATACATTAATACGTTATTAGAGTGTTCATGAGAGATTTTCCGAGACTTTAATGTTGCCAGCCATTTGTCCTATAATATAAAGCACACTGTAATTGCCTTTAATTGCTCCGTTGTGACTCGGTATTGTGGCATGTGTGAGGTTGTCTCCCATTGTTCAAAATCCCACTGTCGTGTGATGCACCAAAGCTGAGCGTTCAAATGCCTTTCTCTCTCTCTCTCTCTCTCTCTCTCCCCCTCCCTCTCCTTGTCTCTCTCTCTCCCTCTCTCCCTTTCCATCTCTCTCTCTCTCCTTCTCCTCTCTCTCTCCCACCTCTCCCTCTCCCTCTCTTTCTTTCTCTCCTCCTCCTCTCTCCCTCCCTCCCTCTCCCTCTCTTTCTCCTTCTCTTTCTCTTTCCTTCTTCTTCTCTCTCTCCCTCCCTCTCTCCCTTTCCATCTCTCTCTCTCCTCTCCCTCTTTCTCTTTCTCCTCCTCCTCTCTCCCTCTCTCCCTCTCCCTCTCTTTCTCCTTCTCTCTCTCTTTCCTTCTTCTTCTCTCTCTCCCTCCCTCTCTCCCTTTCCATCTCTCTCTCTCCCTCTCCCTCTCCCTCTTTCTCTTTCTCCTCCTCCTCTCTCCCTCCCTTCCTCCCTCTCCCTCTCTTTCTCCTTCTCTCTCTCCCTCCCTCTCTCCCTCCCTCTCTCTCTTTCTCCTCTCTCTCTCTCTTTCCTTCTCCTTCTCTCTCTCTCTCTCTCTCCTTCTCTTTTCTCTCTCCTCCTCCTCTCTCCCTCCCTCTCTCTCTTTCTCCTTCTCTCTCTCTCTCTTTCCTTCTCCTTCTCCCTCTCTCTCCTTCTCTCTCTCATTCTCTCTCTCCTCTCCCTCTCCTTCTCTCTTTCTCTTTCTCTTTCTCTCTCTTTCCTTCTCCTTCTCTCTCTCCCCCCTCCCTCTCTCCCTTTCCATCTCTCTCTCCTTCTTCTCCTCTCTCTCCCCCCTCTCTCTCCCTCTCCCTCTCTTTCTCTCTCTCCTCCTCCTCTCTCCCTCCCTCCCTCCCCCTCTCTCTCTTTCTCCTTCTCTCTCTCTTTCCTTCTTCTTCTCTCTCTCTCCCTTTCCATCTCTCTCTCTCCCTCTCTCCCTCTCTCTTTCTCCTTCTCCCTCTCTCTCCTTCTCTCTCTCTCTCCTTCTCTCTCTCTCTCTCTCCCTCTCTCTCCTTAATGCTTGACGTATAAACCAACGTTGCTCAAAATAAACCCAAGGTTTGCTGTGTGATTTGCAACTTGTCTCTTGAAAAAAAAAGTCTCTGCGGAGTCGAAGTAATTAAGATTGCATCCCCACAAAACACAGGATCTGAATTTTGAAAGCCATTCTTATCAACCTTAGCAAAGTTCATAAATTATTTGCTCCAAAAAGATATCTATCCATCTGTCTGTCTGTCTGTCTGTTTCAGCACTTCATTTGGATAGTGCCAGTTATGGAAGGTTGAATCAATGTTCAGCTAGGCAGGCTTAAGGGAAAGGTAAAGGTTCCCCTCGCACATATGTGCTAGTCGTTTCTGACTCTAGGGGGCAGTGCTCATCTCCGTTTCAAAGCCGAAGAGCCAGCGCTGTCCAAAGACGTCTCCGTGGTCATGTGGCCGGCATGACTCAATGCCAAAAGAGCACGGAACGCGTTCCCTTCCCACCAAAGGTGGTCCCTATTTTTCTACTTGCATTTCTTTTTACCTGCTTTTGAACTGCGAGGTTGGCAGAAGCTGGCACAAGGAACAGGAGCTCACCCCCATTACGCAGTGCTAGGGATTCGAACCACTGAACTGCTGACCTTTCAATCCACAAGCTCAGTGTCTTAGCCACTGAGCTACCGCATCTCTTTAGGCAGGTTTATAAATCTTATTGCGATTATACCTATGAATGGCGTGCCATCAAACATTGATTGGAAATGGGAAAGAATTCCTCTTTTCTCCAAAGCTTGGCAGTTGTTCTTCTTAGCTCCAAAAATATAATAACATCACCCAGTCTATCACTTCCACCGGTGACATGCTGACACCTTTGTCTAACAAGAGAGAGAGAAAAAATCAGTTTTCAAGGGAGGTAGAGCCTTGTTGTGCTTGGACTGCATTAACCGTGAAGCCAACGAAGCGCAAATGTGTTGCAACCTCCAGAAACATGGTGGCATCCGATGGGATTCAAATCCAGATGTTTGGGTTCCAGCTGAGGTGGTATACACAGTTCTGACCCTTCTATTTTCTCTCAGAATAGAGCTGGAAGGGACTTTGGAGGTCTTCTAGTCCACCCCCGTGCTCAAGCAGGAGACCCTATACCGTTTCAGACAAGTGGTTGTCCAATCTCTTCTTTAAAACCTCCAGTGATGGGGCACCCACAACTTCTGGTGGCAAGCTGTTCCACTGGTTAATTGTTCTCACTGTTAGGAAGTTTCTCCTCAATTCCAGGTTGCTTCTCTCTTTGATTGGTTTCCATCCATGGTTTTTTCTCTTGCACTCTGGTGCTTTGGAGAATAAGTTGACCCCTTCCTCTTTGTGGTAGCCCCTCAAATACTGGAATACTGCTATCACATCACCCCTAATCTTTTCTCTAGACCAGCCAGACCCAATTCCTGCAACCGTTCCTCATATGCTTTAGTCTCCAGCCCTTTAATCATCTTAGTTGCTCTTCTCTGCACTTTTTTTTCCCAAAGTCTCAACCTCTTTTTGGTAATGCGGTGACCAAAACGGCATGCCTTATTCCAGGCGTGGCCTTACTAAACTCTCCCTTTAGCAAACTCCTTACTGAGCTCTCCTTTTCCCAGTTCTTTCTGTCCCGTTAAGCTATGAACATTTTGGAATTGTAAACATGTAAAATTCTTCATTCTTCTCCTGGCTTAAGGCAATAAATAAATAAATAAATAAAGTAGCTATCACTTAATCACGTCTAGAAATACTCCCATCTGGTGCCGAGTCCCGATAGAGATGGATGAAGCTGTTTTTCACAACCTGATTTTCTTTCTGTAGTTAGAAAAACATTACCCACCGAAAGCGGCTTGTTGTTTATGTAGATATTTACACAGCGTATTTGTTTTAGGAAGCTGTTTTTCACCCTTCTTGTAATCCATTCTTCTTCCTTTGTTGCTAAGAATCAAATGGTTCCACTCTAATGTATTTTTCCCAAGACTGTTTTTCATAGATTCCTCGTATGGAAATTGTATTTCTCAGTAAGCTGCCCGTAATCAAATTATTCCTGCCGATGCTGTCCGTTAATAGGGTATCTTTTACATCATTTTTCGCTAATCTTCTCCAGTTAAACCTCTCTTGAGCTTCTTAGTCCTAAAATATCAACTCCAAATTAGGATATAGAAATTTTTGTTTACAGATACTCAAGTGAGTGGTACGGTGGCTTAGAAGTGGAGTTCTCGCCTCACAATCAGGAGGCTGTGAGTTCAATCCTAGGTAGAGGCAGATATTTCTCTCTTTGGGCACACTGAGGATGTATCTACTGAACAAAACTCCTCATTGGTGACAGCAAGGGCATCCGGCTAGTAAACACTCTGGGCTCCATTCAGTTGCCCAGACTCCAACCCGCAAGGAATTATTGAGTTGTTGTTGTTCTAACTGTCAGGAAATTTCTCCTTAGTTCTAAATTGCTTCTCTCCTTGATGAGTTTCCACCCATTGCTTCTTGTCCTGCCCTCAGATGCTTTGGAGAATAGCTTGACTCTCTCTTCTTTGGGGCAGCCCCTGAGATATTGGAAAAGTGCTATCATGTCTCCCCTGGTCCTTCTTTTCATCAAACAAGACATTTTTTCATCAAACAAAACATAGTTAATTCCAGCAACCGTCCTTCTTTTCATTAAACTAGACATACCCAGTTCCTGCAGCCATTCTTCATATGTTTTAGCCTCCAGTCCCCTAATTCTCTTTGTTGCTCTTCTCTGCACTCTTTCTAGAGTCTCTGCATCTTTTTTACATTGTGGTGTCCAAAACTGAATGCAGTATTCCAAGTGTGGCCTTACCAAGGCCTTATAAAGCGATATTAACCCTTCACATGATCTTGATTCTATCCCTCTGTTTATGCAGCCTAGAACTGTGTTGGCTTTTTTGGCAGCTGCTTCACACTGCTGGCTCATATTTAAGCGATTGTCCACTAGGACTCCAAGATCCCGCTCACAGTTACCACTGTTGAGCAAAGTACCACCTATACTGTCCCTGTGCATTTTGTTTTTCTTGCCTAAATGTAGAACCTTCCTTTTTTCACCCTTGAATTTCAGTTTGTTGGATAGCGTCCAACATTCAAGTCGGTCAAGATTCTTCTGTAATCTTAAACCTATCTTCCGGAGTGTTGGCTATTCCTGCTAGCTTGGTGTCGTCTGCAAATTTGCAGAACAGCCTTGGTAGTACAGTGGTCTAAGGAACCCTGTTATTAAGCTGGTTATTAAGACCAGCTGCCTGCAATTACTGCAGGTTCGAATCTCGCCAAGGCTCAAGGTTGACTCAGCCTTCCATCCTTTCTAAGGTAGGTAAATTGAGACCCAGTTTGTGGGGGCAATAAGCTGACTTTGTATAAATATACAAAAGGATGAAGGCTATTGCTGAGCACATTGTAAGCCACCCTGAGTCTCCGGAGAAGGGCGGCATATAAATCAAATTAAAAAAAAAATTGATGAGTTCCCCATCTATCCCCTCGTCCAAGTCATTGATGAAGATGTTGAAGAGTACATTCAGCGAGAGCTCAGGATCAAAGGATTTGAAACAGAAAAGCTGTATACGGCTTCCTTATGTATACCCGAAACTTCTCCCTCTCTTTGTTCCAGTTTCCATTCAGAAATATTATTAGCTTGCCTCTTGAGCTAAACTTCTATTACTTGCTTCGACGCTTTTACGTAGCACCTTCTATCTCCCCGGTTCTAATTTGACCCTTTTTTTCCCCTCTCTCTCTCTCTCTCTCTCTCTCTCTTTCTAAAAATGCACTTCTCCCTTGTGCTAAGAATGGATTTCTGGTGAAGGAGACTGTCATGAAGCTCCTTTGTGATTCCAATTAGACCTAAGCAAGACCAAGGTGTCTCTTTTCTCTCTCTTTTTCTTTTCTTTTCTTTTTTTAACATTTGAATTTGCTAGCAAATTGTGACTCACTTTTATTTATTTATTTTTTACAAAGGCCACCTTCCTATCTGTATCGCACACGGTCTCACCGGTTGTTGGAGCAATAACTATTTCCTGGGTTAGGATTGCCAGATTTGGAGCGCAGAACAGGAGGATGAAG
>NW_027256897.1:5713252-5883252 GCF_029215685.1 Pituophis catenifer annectens | reverse complement strand
AGATGGAGAGAAAGAGAGAGATAAATAGATTGATAGATAGATTATATGACAGATAGATGAGAGATGAGAGAGAGAGGATATATGACAGATGGATGGATGGATGGATGGATGGATGGATGGATGGATAGATAGATAGATAGATAGATAGATAGATAGATAGATAGATAGATAGATGATAGATAGATAGATAGATAGATAGATAGATAGATAGATAGATAGAGATAGAGATAGATAGAAATAGGTAGATAGATACAGTGGTGGGTTCCTCCCGGTTCGGCCCAGTTCTCCCGAGCCGGTAGCGGTGACAATATGACCTGCCCCCCGCGCAAAAGAGAACCGGTGGTTTGTCTAGAATTTACAGATAATTCTCGAGTCACAACCATAATGAACACTACACATCAGTGTAAGCTGTGACGGTGATAATGACCTGATTTTATGACCCTTTTTGTAGTGGTCATTAAGCAAACTCTAGTTGTTAAAAGTAAACCAATGGTTCACCACGGGTGCGATTTTGCCCCCCCCCCAAAAAACAGAAGTCCATCATAACTTCAAAGTCCAAATCAAGGACCACCGTACTCCATTGATTTGACATGTTGATAACTTTCGGGGTGTTTGACTACAGTTCCTATGTGGCTCAGCCAATCTGGCCGATGCTCAGGTTTTTCTGAGAATTGGAACCTGGAATACCTGGAAAGCGGTGACTTGATTGAATCTCTGGAGAGAAAGGTTTGACTTTTAACGCGGCAAAGATTTGCAACTCAAAACCCAATGTTTTTAGCAGAGCATGTTTTTGTTTTGCGTTTTTAAAAAAGGGGGTGAAATCTGTGAAATCATAGCAGTGTTTTATCAAGGGCAGAGAATAAAATATGAGGATAATCCCTGATTAAAGAGGGCTGTTAGAATGCACGCTTTTGATTTTTTCCCGTTGTATTTTCCTAACCTGCCACTTGCAATTCAAAAGACTTCTAAATCGTCATTTCAAAGGGGATGACATTCAGCAAGGCACCGAGAGAGAGAGAGAGAGAAAGAGAGACAGAGAGAGTGAGAAAAAAAAGAGAGAGAGAAATTTCTCTACATCTCTTTTGCAGAGTGTCAGCCGAGTTTTTGAACTTCAGAAGATGTTTTAACAATAGTCCTAATAATAATAATTTCCAAACATTGCCAGAGCACCTTCCATAAATGGATGTTTTTTTTTATTGATGGTGAAGGGAAGGATAAAAGTACAAGAGTGGGGAAAAGAAGATGTGGAACTAATCACAGATCGTAAGAAAGACTTGCTTTCAAGTGGGGCAAAGAAAGAAAGGGGGGAGGGAAAAAAACAAGCAAACATCATCAGTATTTGAAAATAAATGAGGGAGATGAATAAAGTATCTGGCAAAGAAACGAGCTCGTTTCTTTGAGTGAGTGAAAAAAATAAGATCAAAACAAGGCCACTGGAACTGCTGATCTGCTAATGTAGGACAATTAAATCACTCCTTCAACAGATTGGGAAAATGACAGCATGTTCCATATTATAAACTACGTTTGCTACTAACTTAGATGGTTGCAGGAGGCTTTGGCTAATGAATTCTTTGCGTAAGAAACACCCCGAGGTGGGAGGGGTTGCCACCGATAAATCCTGCTTGGCTGAGGTCCCCCTGGCCTCCAAGGAGCACTCCTTTTTTTTTTCTCACGGAAGGTGGTGAGAGATCTGAGCTGTTAATGTGTCAAGTGATTCTCTACAGAGGGATTCGATCAAGATCAAGCGAGGTACTAATACCACTCTATAAAGCCTTACCCTGATTCCCCGAAAATAAGACCCAACCAGAAAATAAGTCCTAGCATGATTTTTCAGGTTGCTCGTAATATAAGCCCTACTCCCAAAATAAGCCACAGTTAAGATTATCTGCCAGATGGGTGCATTTAGTACCGTATTTCCCCCAAAATAAGACCTAATTGGAAAATAAGATCTAGCATGATTTTTCAGGATTTTATTTATTTATTTTATTTTATTTTATTTTGAATTTGTATACCGCCCTTCTCCCTGAGGACTCAGGGCGGTGAACAGCCAAGTAAAAACATCAAGTACAAATATTAAAATACAGTTAAAATATACATATATAAATTTGGCCCCATTAATTAAAAACAATAAACAAAACACTTAAAAACACTTAAAAAAATTAGGCCAGCCCGGCTTGCTGGAAAAGGAAGGTTTTAAGGGCACGGCGGAAGGCACCGAGGTCTTGGATTCTCCTTATCTCTGGAGGCAATTGATTCCAGAGGGTAGGTGCCCCCACAGAGAAGGCCCTCCCCCTGGGGGTCACCAGCCTGCACTGTTTGGCTGATGGCACCCCGAGGAGGCCCTCTCTGTGGGAGCGCACGGGTCGATGGGAGATTGTCGGTGGCAGCAGGCGGTCTCGAAGATAGCTAGGCCCTATGCCATGGAGCGCTTTAAAGGTGATAACCAACACCTTGAAGCGCACCCGGAAGACCACTGGGAGCCAGTGCAGCTCGCGCAGGAGCGGTGTTACATGGGAGCGCCAGGCTGCTCCCGTCACTACCCGCGCTGCTGCATTCTGGACCAGTTGGAGCCTCCGGGTGCTCCTCAAGGGGAGCCCCATGTAGAGAGCGTTGCAGTAGTCAAGGCGAGAGGTGACGAGGGCATGAGTGACTGTGCACAGGGAATCCCGATCAAGAAAGGGCCGCAACTGGCGGATCAGGTGAACCTGACAAAAGGTCCCCCTGGTTACAGCTGTCAGATGTTCCTCCAAGGACAGCTGCCTATCCAGGAGGACTCCCAGATTGCGAGCCCTCTCTGTGGGGGCCAACGACTCGCCCCCAATAGTCAGTGATGGAGTCAACTGACTATATCGGGATGCCGGGAGCCACAGCCACTCAGTCTTGGAAGGGTTGAGCCTGAGCCTGTTCCTCCCCATCCAGATCCGCACAGCCTCCAGGCACTGGGACATCACTTCAAGGGCATCGTTGGGGTGGCCTGGGGTGGAGATGTACAGCTGGGTGTCATCAGCGTACTGGTGGTATCTCACCCCAAAGCCACGGATGATCTCGCCCAGCGGCTTCACATAAATGTTGAACAGGAGGGGCGAGAGGACCGACCCCTGAGGCACTCCACATATAAGAGGCCTTGAGGTCGACCTCTGCCCACCTGCCAACACGAACTGCGACCGGTCGGAGAGAAAGGAGGAGAACCACCGTAATACGGTGCCCCCCATCCCCAACTCTTCCAGCCGGTGCAGCATGATACCATGGTCGATGGTATCAAAAGCCGCTGAGAGGTCTAACAGGACCAGAACAGAGGAACAACCCCTGTCCCGAGCCCTCCAGAGATCATCAACCAACGCGACCAATGCCGTTTCCGTGCTGTGCCCAGGCCTGAAACCAGACTGGAACGGACCTAGATAGGATGTTTCCTCCAAGAATTGTGGAAACTGTCGCGCGACCACACTCTCAACAACCTTCGCCAGGAGGCGAAGGTTGGAGACAGGACGATAGTTGGCCAATATTGCCGGATCCAGGGACGGCTTCTTGAGGAGAGGCCTCACCACCGCTTCTTTCAAAGCAATCCATCCAAGAAGACAAACAGGGCAAGTGAAATCAAGCTGCATTAACAGAGGGATATAATCAAGATCAAACGAGGTACTAGTACCACTCTATAAAGCCTTAGTAAGACCACACCTAGAATACTGCATCTAATAAAAAAAGATGTTGAGACTCTAGAAACAGTGCAGAGAAAAGCAATCAAGATGATGAGGGGACTGGAGGCTAAAACATACGATGAACGGTTGCAGGAACTGGGCATGGCTAGTTTAGTGAAGAGAAGGACCAGGGGAGACAGGATAGCAGTCTTCCAATATTTGAGGGGTTGCCACAGAGAGGAAGGGGGTCAAGCTATTCTCCAAATAACCCGAAGGCCAAACTAGGAATAATGGATGGAAACTGACGAAGGAGAGATTCAACCTAGAAATAAAGAGAAATTTTCTGACAGTGAAAACAATCAACCCATGGAACAGAAGTTGCCTTCAGAAGTTGTGGGAGCTTCATCCCTGGAATCTTTCAAGAAGAGACTGGACTGCCATTTGTCAGAAATGGTGTAGGGTCTCCTGTTTGTGTGTGGGCTAGATAATTTCCCTTCCAACTCTGTTATTCTATCATTATTCAGGTTTTGGATACTGTAGAACGTCTTGGGAATTGGTAAGTGGAACCCATATTGAGTTTTCTTGTGCTGCACACAGAGGAGATGCTACTGAGAATCCTTAGAAGAAGAAAAAGGACTAGGGGAGACATGATAGCAGTCTTCCAATATCTCAGGGGTTGCCACAAAGAAGAGGGAGTCAAGCTATTCTCCAAAGCACCTGAAGGCAGGACAAGAAACAACAGGTGGAAACTAATCAAGGAGAGAAGCAACCTAGAACTAAAGAGAAATTTCCTGACAATGAGAGCAATTAATCAGTGAAAGGACTTGCCTTCAGAAGTTGTAAATGCTCCATCACTGGAAGTTCTTAAGAAGAGGTTGGATAACCATTTGTCTGAAGTGGTGTAGGGTTTCCTGCCTAAGCAGGAGGTTGGACTAGAAGATCTCCAAGGTCCCTTCCGACTCTGTAATTCTGTCGATCTGTTATTCTGTTAAATGTCCCGCCCAAAAGGAAGAACTTCCAGAGACTTCCGAACGGTCCACCAAAACCTGGCCAACTTTCCAAGTTTTGAAGATCAAGAACAGGACGTGAAGGAGTTGTTTCCTTTATGGTCTCAAGAAAGATAGGAAGCCTTAAACTTTTTAAAAACTCCTTGTTAACTTCGTAAAATTGACTTTTTTAAAAAAAAGTATTAGAAAGGAAAAAGAATAGATTTATCCATTTCTAAGGAGTTCTGATCGTTTTCTAATCAACTTTATTCATCTTGTAATCCTACCCTGGATTTTCCATTTTTCTTTTTTGTTCGGTGGTAATAACTGCAGAGTGGGGAAGGACAAAAGTACTTATTATTTTGTCCATGTGTGATCGCAGCTAGTATTTTCCAATTTTGCTTCCACACAGGTAGCTATTGAAAAAAAGAAGAAGCAGCAATATCCTTTATTTATAAGCAACAATTTCAGCTTTATTAAGGTACAACATACATTTAGGAGGAGTTTTCCACCTTCTGGTCAAGGACCAGCATGATCATCCATGGTCCTGGATTTATTTGGACAAGGAAAATAGTCCAAGATTTCTCTCTTCTCTTCTCTTCTCTTCTCTTCGCTTCTCTTCGCTTCTCTTCGCTTCTCTTTCTCTTCTCTTTATTTCCTTCCTTCCTTCCCTTCCTTTCTTCTTCTCTTCTCTCTCTTCCCTTCCTTCTCTCTTCTCCATGCCATTCCTTCTCTTCTTTCTTTCCTTCTCTCCCTCCCTTTCTTCTTTTTTTTCTCTCTTTCCTTCCTTCTCTCCCTTCCTTCTCCACTCCTTCTCCTTCTCCTTCTCCTTCTATTCTCTTTATTCTTTCCTTCCCTCCCTTTCTTCTTCTCTTCTCTCTCCTTCCTTCCTTCTCTCTTCTCTATGCCATTCCTTCTCTTCTTTCTTTCTTTCCTTCCCTCCCTCCCCTTCTTCTTTTTTCTCTCCTTCCTTCCTTCTCTCTCTTTCTTCTCCACTCCTTCTCTTTCTATTCTCTTTATTCTTTCCTTCCTTCCCTCCCTTTCTTCTTCTCTTCCCTCTCCTTCCTGCCTTCTCTCCATGCCATGCCATTCCTTCTCTTCTCTTCTCTTCTCTTTCTCTTTCTTTCCTTTTCTCTTCTCTTCTCTCTCCTTCATTTTCTCCTTCTCTCCTCTCCTCTCTTTTCTACAAGGTGCCACCATCTTCTCAATGATTGCTTCAGAGGAATCATCTTAGCATCCTGCCTAAGCCTCTACCTTTAATGCAACCTCCCGCATATTTATTGATGAATGACTATATAGATATGTAAATACACTATCTGCCTGCCACAAATGCATATTTACATATGCTCCTTCAGGTTTTCTTAATTATTTCATCACTTAGCAGTCCACATTTAATTTCTGCTGGGTTTTCATTACCAAAACGCCATGCCTTATTCCCCTTTTTCTCAACGTCCCGAGCTTTATCTTGTGCAGTGCATATGTGTGTGTGTGTCATCTCATTTTCGGCTTCTTAATGATCTTTTAATGAGATGTCAATTAATGAGGCAAGCTTGGGGAAGCAGGCGTTGAGAAACGGTTGCTTTCCAGTGCATTACAATTGTTCAGATTGTAATAATTCTTGGGATGGCATACTCTCTCTCTCTTCCTTTCTCTTCTCTTTCTTTCTCTTTCTCTTTCTCTTTCTCTCTCTCCCTCCTTTCTTTCTCTCCCTCTCTCCCACTCCCTCTCTCTCCCTTTCTCTCCTCTTTCTTTCTCTCTCTCTCTCTCTCTTTCTCTCTCTCCCCCTTTCTTTCTCTTCCTCTATCCCACTCTCTCTCTCCCTTTCTCACTCTTTCTCTTTCTTTCTCTCTCTCTCTCTCCCCCTTTCTTTCTCTCCCTCTGTCCCACTCTCTCTCTCCCTTTCTCACCTCTTTCTTTCTCTCCCTTTCTCTCTTTCTCTCTCTTTCACCTTTTATTTTTCACTTTCTCTCTCCCTCTTTCTCTTTCTCATTCTCTCTCCCTTTCTCTTTTTTCTCTCTCCCTCTCTTTCTGTCCCTCTCTCCCTCTCCTTCTCTCTCTCTCTCTCTCTCTCTCTCTCTTTCTCTCTCCCTTTCTCCTTTTCTCTCTCTCTCTTTTTCTCTCTCCCCCCTTGCTCTTTCTCATTCTCTCTCCCTTTCTCTCTCTGTTTCTCTCATATTAAATATATCTACTTCTCTGATTAAAGAAAGCCATAATTTTTGGATGCAGCCAATGTGGGAGGAGGGACACACAATTGGGGATTCTATCATAAGCTCCCCTGCTTACTCCAAACTGCTCCCCTGAATTAAATACTCTTGTAATAAAGTTTCCATCCTGAGCTCAAAGCTTTTAAAATTTTCGGAAGTTCCGCTGTATATTCATTGTTAATTTCAGGTTTCTACAATTGCCACATACAAATAGTTTCCCATTCCTTCTACTCATTACAGGCAGTCCTCAACTGAGCCCCGAAATTTCTGAGGCTAAGTGAGACAGTGGTTAAGTGAGTTTTATCCCCATTTTACCATTTTTTTCCTTGCCACAGTTGTGAATTTGGTTTGGTTGCTAAATGAACTTGGCTTCCCCATTGCCGTGGCTTGTCAGAAAGTCACAGAAAGGGGTCACATGACCCCAGGACACTGCAACTGTCATAAGTACATGCCAGTTGCCAAGCCTCCGAATTTGGATCACGTGACCACAACGGTCGTAAATATGGAAAACGGTCATAAGTCCCCTTTTTTTCAGTGCCATTGGAACTTTGAACGGTCCCTCAATGAAAGGTTGTAAGTTGAGTCCTGCAAGTCCCTTGGATTGCAAGGCGACCCAACCGGTCAGTCCGAGAGGAGATCAACCCTGACTGCTCTTTAGAAGGCCAGATCCTGAAGATGAAACTCAAATGCTTTGGCCACCTAATGAGAAGGAAGGACTCACTGGAGAAGAGCCTAATGCTGGGAACGATGGAGGGCAAAAGAAGAAGGGGATGGCAGAGAACGAGGTGGCTGGATGGAGTCACTGAAGCAGTGGATGGACTCCAGAGGATGGTAGAGGGCAGGAAGGCCTGGAGGAACGTTGTCCATGGGCTTGCGATGGGTCGGACACGACTTTGCAACTAACTACAACAAAGTCGAGAACTACCTGTAGTAGCCATCTCTGTAGCCACATGATCGGTATCATCTGCTTCACTCATAAAACACAGGCTGGAACAAAGAGAAGTTACTAATGTTTCCAGCATTGTCATATGGAAAGAAACGGGTGATATTTTTTTTTTTTTAAATGGAGTATTTCTTACTTACTTTATTTTATACAGAAAAGAGCACAAAACCGAGCTGACATCTTTATCCATCCACATCAAGGATTTAGAGCGCTCGGTGTTTTTTTGTTTTTTTTAAAAGGGTTGAAATCCCAAGGAATTGCAATTTCTATTTCATTTGCTGCACGGGGAGGTTGATTATGCTTAATCTCCCCAAGCAGGGAATTCTTGAATACCTACACCGTTTATTCTTCACAATGTTCCATTTTTATTTTATTTTTTGCTGAATTAAAGAAGGAGGCGGTAGGCGGAAGGAGAAAGAGATTACTGAATCTCACCCGTTTCTTCGTGACCGACAGCTTCCGAGAAGCAGAAACATTGGAGGTTTTTAAGAAGAGACTGACAGTGAGGACAATTAACCAGTGGAACAGCTTGCCACCAGAAAGCGTGGGCGCTCCATCACTGCATGTTTTTAAAAAGAGACCAGACAGTCTCTCATCTGAAATGGTATAGATTCTCCTGCTTGGGAAGGTGGCTGGACTAGAAGACCTCCAAGGTCCCTTCCAGATCATTCTATTCTATTCTTTTGAGTAGAAAGTATCAAGTTTCCGAAAGATGCCCTAATTAATTCATGAGCCATGATCCAAACTTCAAAGGAAATATAGCCATTTATTAGGAGCAACATTCCAGCAATATTCGGATGCAGTTAGGACTGATCCTACGTAGATTTACGTTCCCCTATGACCCTGTCTCTCCCCTCCTCTCTGGCCATGTCATAAATCACATTCTCCAATTAACCACTTTGGCTGGCTGTGAAACCTAACACCCTCCTTCTGATTGCGGTCAGAAAGAATGTATGGAATGCACTTCAGTTCTCCCTCCCTCCTGCTCATGGCAACTTGAAAGCTTTGCAAGTTGACAGAAAGACCTTTAGATAAATTTTAAAATCCCAAAGAGCATGACCCTACCCAAAAGTATAGAAGAGAAAAAGGGAAAAGGTATCTGGTGGCATGATAGCCACTTCATCGTATTAATCCTTGGACCTTAATTAATCCTTAATCAGTGGAATGACTTGCCTCCAGAAGTTGTGGGTGCTCCAGAAGTTGTATTCTCCAAAGACAAGAAACAATGGCTGGAAACTGATCAAGGAGAGAAGCACCCTAGAACAAAGAAATTTTCTGACTGTAGGAACAAATAACCAGTGGAATGGCTTCTCTCCAGAAGTGGTGGAGGCTCCATCACTGGGGGTTTTTCAGAAAATATTGGACAGCCATTTGTCTCAAATAGTGTAAGGTCTCCTGCCTGAGCAGAGGGTTGTCTAGAAGAGCTCCAAGGTCTCTTCTAACACTGTTATTCTGTTAAATGCAAGGTGTAAGATTTCCCAGCGTGCCCTTACTCGTTGAATACACCTTCTCTGAGATGGGGGGGGGGAGGTTGATCAAGCAAACCTCACTCACCTTGCCAGGTAAGGTTAAACTCAACCTGGGACTGCTCACTTAATTGTTAACTTTGTAGAAGCTGTTAGATGGTCTTCTCCCATCCAACGTTCTTAGCCTTAAATAGACAAGGTGCCAACTTCTTTAGACTTTGAAAAACTTCCCAGTCTGTTATTCTGTTGATCTGACTCAAATGTGCTCTCCTTAAAGCCACGCAACACTTCCCACTCAAGTTCCAGGTGCATTTATTCATGCAAGCCAACCTAGATATTGGATTCTTCTTGAGCCATTCCATCTTTAAACTGTGACTCGATTTCTAGCTTCCAAGCTAGAGGGATCCTTAGGGAAAATCTTTACCTTGACTTATCAAGTTTATCTCGATGGAATGATTTGCATTTAATTGTTTATTATTTATTTATTAGTCCAATTTATATGCCACCCTTCTCTGTAGACTCAGGGCAGCTTACAATGCATTATAGCAATAGCCTGCATACTTTTTTGTATATACCTGCTTATTAGGGCTTTCGGGGGCCCCTAAGTGGTGTTGTTCTGTTGGCTTATTGCCCCCACAATCTGGGTCCTCAATTTACCTACCTCGAAAGGATGGAAGGCTGAGTCAACCTTGAGCCTGGTGAGATTTGAACTTGCACTAATTGCAGGCAGCTGGCAGCTAAGTGCTAGCACTTAACAGCACTTTAGTCCGCTGCACCACCGAGGCTGCTAGATATGCACCACCGAGGCATATTGCATCCTAGATAAATGATGCCTATAGAAGAGATTATGGGTAGCTCAAGGTGGAACTGTGGGGTTCTTGGTGCTCTCTGAGCTGCATTGTTTTCTCGCAGACATTTCATGATCCAACTAGTTAACAACATCAATGCTAGAAAGGAATGGGGTTTGCTGAGAAGAGGAGGAGGAGGAGGAGGAGGAGGAGGAGGAGGAGGAGGAGGAGGAGGAGGAGGAGGGGGGGACTGTGGGATCTTTGACGGTCTCTGAACTTGATTGTTTTCTTCCAAACCTTTCATGTCCCAATTTGTAACATCATCAGTGCTAGAAGAAAGTAGAGTTTCTGGGGAGGAGGAAGAAGGGAGGAAGAAGAAGAAGAGGATGACAATGGCAACTGTGGGGTCCTTGCTAGTCTCTGAGCTTGGTTGTTTTCTAGCAGACATTTCATTACCCAACTGGGTAACATCATTCAGGGCATCGTTATATATCAGATATACGATGCCTTTACAGTGCGATGAACAGCCAGCTGTTGTGTTGATTTAACCTAGCCACATCCTTGTTTTCCATAAAAATGCTCCTTCTAGCCAAGTTATGCCTGACAAACCTAGTTCTAAATTAAGGGTTTAAGCATCTGGAGAGCTGTGATTTACTGCTGGTCCCCCGATGTGAAACCAGACACCTATCTCTTCATCCGTCTTTGGATTCTCCCAGGTTTGTCTGATTTCCCTTGGTGTGTCAATCCTCTGCAAATTCAATTTTCTTTCTAACCTGCGATGAAGTCCTCATAAATCATGTTGCAAAAATAAATATGCAGATTCCTTGATGAGAGGCTGGGGGAGGGAGGGGAGAGAGACTCTTTTGAGGAATAAAAGCTTTTGTAACTGATAGATAATGTCATCAGAATCAATAGCGAGCAGGAGAATCGGCAGAGGGTGTCTGGATCCCGTATGAGAGTTTGCCCATGATCGATGGCTTCGGTGCATCCAGCAAGTCCCACGGAAGTTTATAATCACCAGACAGCTAAATTAGAGCTCCATTCCACATGGCAGAAACCCTCAATGAATCCAAAGGTCATTTGTGGAAGAAGACCTAAACCACAAACATTGAATGTCATAAAAGTGGAGGCCCTGCCAAGAGAGGACAACTCCATCAGATAGATAGATAGATAGATAGATAGATAGATAGATAGATAGATAGATAGATGATAGATAGATAGATAGATAGATAGATAGATAGATAGGGAGGGAGGGAGGGAGGGAGGGAGGGAGAGAATGATAGAGAGGATAGATAGATAGATAGATAGATAGATAGATAGATAGATAGATGATAGAAAGAGAGATGAGAGAGAGAGGGAGACATGATAAAGAAAGAGATGATTGATTGATTGATTGATTGATTGATTGATTGATTGGTAGATAGATAGCTAAAGAGAGAGATATAGTAGATAGATATAGAGAGAGTTAGAGTAAGAGAGAGAATGAGAGAGTGAGAAAGAGATGATAGAGATAGATAGATAGACAGATAGATGATAGATGATTGAAAGAGAGAGAGATGATTGAGAGATATAGAGATAGATAGATGATAGATAGATAGAGAGAGAGAGAGAGAGGTGAGAGAGAGAGGGAGAGATGATAGAGAGATGATTGATTGATTGATTGATTAGTAGATAGATAGCTAGAGAAAGAGATAACAGTAGATATAGAGAGTTAGAGTAAGAGAGAGAATGAGAGAGAGTGAGAAAGAGAGAGAGATGATAGAGAGAGAGGTGAGAGAGAGGGAGAGATGATAGAGAGAGAGAGATGATTGATTGATTGATTGGTAGATAGATAGCTAGAGAAAGAGATAACAGTAGATAGGTATAGAGAGTTAGAATAAGAGAGAAAATGAGAGAGAGTGAGAAAGAGAGAGATGATAGAGATAGATGATAGATGATTGAAAGAGAGATGATTGAGAGATGATAGATAGATAGATAGATAGATAGATAGATAGATAGATAGATAGATAGATAGATAGATAGGATTGATAAATAGAGATAGAGAGAAAGAGAGCGAGCGAGAGAGATATAGAAATGTATTATATAAATCTCTCTCCCTCTCTCTCTCTCTCTCTCCCGCACACACACTTCTCGCTCCTCGAATCAATGTGTATAGCAATTGTTCCAAGCTTGAAAACTCCAGGTACAACTTTCGAAACTGACTCCCTAAAATTCCCTTTAGTCATAATGTCCCAAAGGTGCTTTTTTTTCCCCAAGAGGCAACTGAATTTCTGGTTTTTCTTTGAAGACGTTTCACTTCTCCTCCAAGAAGCTTCTTCAGCTCTGACTGGATGGTGGTGGTGAATGGAAGGATTTGTATTCCTTGCAGACAGCTGGTCATTGGCATCCTTTTAGAGGGTCGTTGAGGCCACCTGGAGATTTAGCTGTGTCATCAGGGTCACCTGAATGGTGCAAATGGGTGTGGATCCTGATGTGTGACCTTAATGACTCGCTAAAATAATGCAAATGTCCAGCTATCTGCAAGGAGGATAAATCCTTCCATTCCCCACCATCCAGTCAGAGTTGAAGAAGCTTCTTGGATGAGGAGCAAAAGTGTCTTCAAAGAAAAATCAAGAAAGTCCAGTTGCCTTTTCGAAAAGCACCTTTGGGACAACCATGACCTGGATGACTGAGAATCTCCATCGACCTTTAGTCGTAATAGCTGAGAAGAACGGGAAAGTCTACCTCAGTTGAAGATAACAAAATTGAAGGCGGTTGGGCAAGAAAACTACAAATTGAATTATAAATTACCTTTGTGAAACATGTTCGTTCAACCCATGGATTGGAGCAAGATTTCTTGATTTATTTTAATCTTAGATTTATCTTAGGAAAGGTCCATCTCAATTTTTGGATCTTAGGTAGGTTCCGTAGATCAACCCCATACTTCTCAGAATTCTACAACATGGTTAACATCTCAAGAAGTGAGCAGGTTTGGAGATTCTGGGTATCATGGAGGACTACATCAAACCGGGGGTGAAATCCAGCAGGTCCTGACAGGTTCTGAAGAACCAGTAGCAGAAATTTTGAGTAGTTTGGAGAACAGGTAGCGGAAATTTTGAGTAGTTCGGAGAACGGGAAAATACCACCTCTGGCTGGAGTGGGGAGGGAATGGAGTGGGGAGGGAATGGAGATTTTCCAATATTCTTCCCCCAGGAGTGGTGAGGGAATGGGGATTTTGCAGTATCCTTCATCTGGAGTGGGGAGGGAATGGAGATTTTGCAGTATCTTTCCCCCGGGAGTGGGCAGGGAATGGAGATTTTGCAATATTCTTACCCCAGGAGTGAGGAGGGAATGGAGATTTTGCAGTATCCTTCCCCCAGGAGTGGGGAGGGAATGGAGATTTTGCAGTATCCTTCCCCCAGGAGTGAGGAGGGAATGGAGATTTTGCAGTATCCTTCCCCCAGGAGTGGGGAGGGAATGGAGATTTTGCAGTATTCTTCCCCTGGAGTGGGGAGGGAATGGAGATTTTCCAATATTCTTTCCCCAGGAGTGGTGAGGGAATGGGGATTTTGCAGTATCTTTCCCCCAGGAGTGGGGAGGGAATGGAGATTTTGCAGTATCCTTCCCCTGGAGTGGGATGGGAATGGAGATTTTGCAGTATTCTTCCCCCAGGAGTGGGGAGGGAATGGAGATTTTGCAGTATCCTTCCCCCAAGAGTGGGGAGGGAATGGAGATTTTGCAGTATCCTTCCCCTGCCACCCCCTCCAAGCCACGCCCACCAAGCCACACCACCCCCACCAAGACACACCCACAGAACCAATTGGATTTCACCACTGCATCAAACTAGATCCTCTGATCAAAACACCCTTTGTGATAGTTGTTCATATATATATATATTTTTCTTCCAAATTTAACCAGTCAAGCAAAAAAAAATTCTTTCTGATAATTGATGGTGGCCCAGCAGAAATTGATTCTGTTCCCTTCTTACGGCTAAGAGAGTAGCCCCTCTCCGTTGGAAAAATAAATTTATGGCTTCAATTACTCAGTGGATTGAAGACCTGATGTTTCTTCCAACTTATGAATGAGTCACTTACAGTTATAGATTATATATAGACAATTACAGTGAAATATGGTCATCCTTTACCGAAGCTGTTTTATTATAAAGGTTTATGGAGTCCTTGGTGCTTTCTGAATTTGGGTTTTTTTTTTTGCTTCTGGATGTGTCATGGCCCAACTAAGTTACTTCATGCGCACCGATGATGTTACCTAGTTGGGTAGTGAAATGTCTGTGTGAAAACTGCCAAGCTTAGAGAGCACCAAGAACCCCACAGTCGTCCTCCTCTTCCTCTTCCTCCTCCACCTCCTGTTCCACCCCACACAATCCACTCTCTTCTAGCACTGAGGATGATACCTAGTTGGGTAATGAAACATCTGGAAGAAAACCACCAAGCTGAGAGAGAACCAAGGACACCACAGTTGCCCTCCTCCTCCTCCTCCTCCTCCTCCTCCTCCTCCTCCTCCTCCTCCTCCTCCTCCTCCTCCTCCTCCTCCTCCCCCCAAATCCCACACCCTCCTAGCACTGATGATGTTCCCTAGTTGGGTAATGAAATGCCTGCAAGAAAACTACCAGGCTCAGAGAGCATTAAGAAACCCACAGTCCTCCTCCTCCTCTCTTTCTCCTCCTCCTCCCTTTCTCCTCCTCCTCCTCCTCCTCCTCTTCCTCCTCCTCCTCCCACACCCCACACCCTTCTAGCACTGATAATGTTCCCTAGTTGGGTAACAAAAGGTCTGCAAGAAAACTACCAGGCTCAGAGAGCATTAAGAAACCCACAGTCCTCCTCCTCCTCTCTTTCTCCTCCTCCTCCCTTTCTCCTCCTCCTCCTCCTCCTCCTCCTCCTCCTCCTCCTCCTCCTCCTCCTCCTCCTCCTCTTCCTCCTCCTCCTCCCACACCCTATATCCTTCTAGCACTGATGATGTTCCCTAGTTGGGTAATGAAATGCCTGCAAAAATCCCCACCAAGCTCAGAGAGCACCAAGGACCCCAGCATTCTAACCCTCAGTGGCAAAGGTTCTTTTCTATAAAACTTTATAACGCTTTTATTTTATTTTTTTATTTTTATTTTTATTTTATTTTTTTATTTTTATTTTATTTTTTTTATAATAAATTTTATTTCTTTAAAAAAATACAAACAGAAAGTTTATCAATAAACCGATCGCGGTGAGAACCTTACACAATACATTACATTCAGTCCAAATATACAAATGAGAGATAAAAACTAAGCTAACATTGTCCTCTTTTTATTCTATTATTTAACCAAACATACCATAGGTCCCAACATTGGAAATATGCGGAATCTTTTTGATCTCTTAAAATTTTTGTTAGCCTATCGGGTTCTGCACATTCCACAATTTTCCCTAAAATCAAATCTTCAGACGGTAGGTCTTTTCCCTTCCAATTTTGGGCGAGACATATTCTTGCTGCAGTTGTAATATAGACAATCAGATACCATCTGTTAGTGCCTATTTTATCTGGCCTAATGTTTAATAAGTAAAATTCAGATTTCAGTTGTAATTTGTATCCAGTAATTTCTAACAACCACCTTTGAATAAGTTTCCAAAATTCAATTACCCTGGGACAGGTCCACCATACATGGAAATAAGTACCTAGCTCACCACACTTCCAACAGTTTGGGGAGAGTCCAGGAAACATTTTGGATAATCGGGCAGGAGGAAGGTGCCACCTGTATACCATCTTTATAACGCTTTTATACGTAACTTACTTTCCTTCCCCCTTTTCCTTTTTTCTATAGCTCCCCCCACCCACTTTTGCTTTAAGTAAATAAAGGCCAAAATGAAGCGAGAGAAGGATTAGATTCATGCAAGACTTTTAACCTCCATAACTCAAGTTTATGGGTTTGTGCCAGTGCCCCAAACAATCGATTAAACCAATAAAACCCTAGGCTAATTCACAATCCCTCATTACCTGCTAAGATTTAACATTAACCACGTCTGGGATGTTGTGGGAATGGATTTATCCCGATCTTTGTCTGTGTTCCGGGAACTCAGCTGTTGACTTGCTGGTCCTGCTGGTAAGACTCATGAAGACTGACTCGTATATGGAGTAAGATGCTGATCAGGTAATATTTTGATTTAACGCATCAGAGCCTTCCTTGTATTCCTAGCTTTTGCTGCGAGAGAGCATGAGTTATATTCAAAACCGCTTTGGTGGAGGCAGCTTTGAAGCTTGTGACAAACTCGGAGAAGGCGCCGCAGCTTCTCCCAGCCTCTCGTTTATCCCTCTGCATGAAGTATCGAGTAAAAAAAAAAAATTGGTTTGGAGGAAGAAAAAGCAGGCTGGAAGCGCAGCCTTCCATAGCTGGGGACCAAAAATTGACAGCATGGATGAGGTTGCGGTGAAAACAAGAGCCTTGATGTCCAAGGAAGCATCGCAGCCGTACTGCTCCAGTGAGACAGCATCTCAACCTGTATATGAACTTAGTGTACAGTGTTTGCCACTGTACTCAATCTCAATTTGGGGCATTGTGTATCCACACAATGGGAAAAAGAAATAACAGAGTTGGAAGGGACCTTGGAGATCTTTTTATTTTTTAAGTAAATTTTATTAATTTTTCCAAGTTATAATCAACATAAGACAAAAACGTTGATTATACATAACAACAAAAACCATACATTCCCCTCCCTCCCTCCCCCCCATTCATAACACTAAACATACAAACACGTCTGTCCCGGCAGATAATGTTCCTGCCCTCATTAATAAATAATTATGCCCACAACACAGAATAAAGTAAATAATCCCCACATATGGTTTTGGTACAATTATCTTTCAATCTAGATAAGTATCTCGCTCCTCATATTGACTTAGGCCCTCACTTCATCTCAATCCTTTTATTCAACCACCGATACCAACTGTCCCAACTTTGAAAAAATTCAGAATCCTCTTTCTTTCTTTCACGTCATTCTGTCCGCCTCAGGGCACTCTAATACTTTATAATTTTTTTTTTAATTGATTTATATGCCGCCCTTCTCCGGAGACTCAGGGCGGCTTACAATGCGTTAAGCAATAGCCTTCATACTTTTGTATATTTATACAAAGTCGGCTTATTGCCCCCACAAACTGGGTCCTCAATTTACCTACCTTAGAAAGGATGGAAGGCTGAGTCAACCTTGAGCCTGGCAAGATTCGATCTTACTTTAATTGCAGACAGCTGGTGTTAAATTACAGAGCTCTGTCTGTTGAGCTATCCAGGCTCCGGGCACTAGCCAGTATCTCTTTGGACTCAAGGACCTTGGAGATCTTTGAGTCCAACTCCCTGCTCAAGCAGGAGGCCCTATACCGGTGATGGCGAACCTATGGCAGGCGGAGCCATATCGATGGGCATGTGAGCTCACCGCCAGCACACATGCGCACGCCAGCCAGCTGATATTTGGGCCTTCTGGGCTCACCAGAAGTCAGCAAACTGGCCATTTCTGGCCTTCGGAGGGCCTCCGGGGGGGAGGCTGTTTTTGCCCTCCCCAGGCTCCAAGAAAGCCTCTAGAGCCTGGGGAGGCAAAAACAGCCTTCCCCAGGCTCCAAGAAAGCCTCTAGAGCCTGGGGAGGGCGAAAAAACAGGTCTACCAGCCCACAGTGCCATCTCGTGCCAAAAGCAGGGGGGGTGCTGGGGGGGTCGCGCGCACATGTGCGGGGGGTCGGTGTGCATAAAGTTATGGATGTGGGCACACGCGTGTGTGATCCCCCCCGCGCTCCTCCTGCTTTTGGCACACGATGGCAAAAAGGTTAGCCATCACTGGTATAAGGTTTCCTCTTGAGAAAGGGGTTGGATTAGAATACGTCCAAGATCCCTTCCAACTCTTCTGTTCTGTTCTGCTCTTTTCCTTCTCCAAACACCAAACATCCTTTCTGGCTCTTATCACTTCAGCGGCAACTACCTAACAAGTGTAAAACAGCACCAGGAAAATAAACCCCCACTAATTGTAGGGTGGGGGAAAGAGGTTAAAAAACACCGGGGGAGTGTGATAAGGGAGGCGAGGCGAACACTGGCAATTGAAATCAACCCAGCATTTTTTTTTTCCGTTTTTTGCATTGTGTTGTTGTCGTTGTTGTTTTCCTGGAGTAGTCGTACCCCGCCATGCATGGCGAGCAGGCATTAAATTCTCACTCAATTCAAAAGCTTGCCATTATTCCGTAATTTTGTATGTAAATAAGATGTATTAGGGAAGCACTCAAGCAATTAATTAAACAGCTGTTACAGAATCAGCGATAAAGGAAGCGGGGAGGAGGGGGGGATATGCAGAATTTCACTCGTCCCACCATCGATATCCCCTTTATTTATTTGTTTCTAGTTCCGAAGCGGTGCAGAGATGCACAAGCCTCATGTATCAATAATCCCAAATGAGATTTTGTGTGTGGGGGGGGGGGGCATTGGTCGGAACGGTTGACGTGTCTCCTCTTTTGATGGAACGTTGGGGAAGAATTCTGGAGGAATCTTGGTTTTACCGTATTACCAACTATTGATAGATCTTTTGAGGTCTTGAGACAAAGGATGGGTTGTCCACCTGTTGGCTTTCGTTGCATTGGTCAGAATGATTGCATAGAATAGAATAGAATAGAATAGAATAGAATAGAATAGAATAGAATAGAATAGAATAGAATAGAATAGAATAGAGTAGGGTAGGGTAGGGTAGGGTAGGGTAGGGTAGGGTAGGGTAGGGTAGAGTAGAGTAGAGTAGAGTAGAGTAGAGTAGAGTAGAATAGAATAGAATAGAATAGAATAGAATAGAATAGAGTAGAGTAGGGTAGGGTAGGGTAGGGTAGGGTAGGGTAGGGTAGGGTAGGGTAGAGTACAATAGAATAGAATAGAATAGAATAGAATAGAATAGAATAGAATAGAATAGAATAGAATAGAGTAGGGTAGGGTAGGGTAGGGTAGGGTAGGGTAGGGTAGGGTAGGGTAGGGTAGAGTACAATAGAATAGAATAGAATAGAATAGAATAGAATAGAATAGAATAGAATAGAATAGAATAGGGTAGGGTAGGGTAGGGTAGGGTAGGGTAGGGTAGGGTAGGGTAGGGTAGGGTAGGGTAGGGTAGGGTAGAGTACAATAGAATAGAATAGAATAGAATAGAATAGAATAGGGTAGGGTAGGGTAGGGTAGGGTAGGGTAGGGTAGGGTAGAGTAGAGTAGAGTAGAGTAGAGTAGAATAGAATAGAATAGAATAGAATAGAATAGAATAGAATAGGGTAGGGTAGGGTAGGGTAGGGTAGGGTAGGGTAGGGTAGGGTAGGGTAGGGTAGAGTAGAGTACAATAGAATAGAATAGAATAGAATAGAATAGAATAGAATAGAATAGAATAGAATAGAATAGAATAGAATAGAATAGAATAGAATAGAATAGAATAGCAGAGTTGGAAGGGACCTTGGAGGTCTTCTAGTCCAACCCCCTGCTTAGACAGGAAACCCTACACCACTTCAGACAAAGGGTTATCCAACCTCTTCTTAAAAAATTCCAGTGTTGGAGCATTTACAGCTTCTGGAGGCAAGCAATTCTACTGTGAATGCTCCAACACTGGAAGTTTTTAAGAAGAGGTTGGATAACCATTTGTCTGAAGTGGTGTAGGGTTTCCTACCTGGGCAGGGGGTTGGACTAGAAGACCTTCAAGGTCCCTTCCAACTCTTGTTATTCTATTTCTATTTCTACTGATTAATAGTTCTCACTGTCAGGACATTTCTTCTTAGTTCTAAGTTGCTTCTCTCTTTGATTGATGTGTCTCCTGTTTTGATTGAACATTGGGGAAGAATTATCAACAGGAATCCTATTGATAGATCTTTTGAGGTCTTGAAACAAAGGGTGGACCATCCATCTGTTGAGAATGCTCCTGCCAACATGGTTGAAGATGTTTTTTTAAAAATGCAAGAGATCACAAGGGCATCCCTAGATAGGTGGATTTCCTGCCCATAATTCTCAAACGAGCCCTAAGGACGTGAACTTCATCTTCTTAAATTCTGTTGTTTCTAGGCTGAAGTTCTAATCTACAAGGCTCAATTTTGATGGCCTTCAACGCCCCACCCCCCACTTCCACACAGTCCTAAATAAGCACCTTTGAAAATTGTACCGCGTCTCACCATTCAATTTTTTCTCTGTTCGCCCAAAACATCTGACAGATTATTAAATCTGTGCTCTTTCATTTTTTTTAACCGAACAAGAGGTAGCAAAGCAATTATTTTTTTGTTTTTTTTTCCTTTCCTCCACTTTTCCAACACCGGACAATTTCTTCCCCAGCTGTCCTCAATATGGCAGATTTAATGACTTCAAATGAGAGGCATTTATCTCTGAAATAACTGTTGTGCTTTTATAAAAAAAAAAAAAAAAAAGCAAAGGCAAGATCAATAAATTCATTACCACACACAGGCAGTGGGAGAAAAAAATTGTGTCTTGTTCTCCAATGATTGCCATACGGTGAATTTTTAGTATCCGACGGGCTCCCAAGTGCCCCTTTTCTAGCCTTTATCTGGAAATACCTTGGGTTAAAATCTCTAAGCAGCTTTTTCAGAAAATGCCAGGGAAAAATACTTTTGGGCCAGGATGTTGTGGGGTTTATTTAAAGTCAATAACATTGGTTTTTGAGGGAAAACATGATGCCAAAGGCAAAAAATCTGTATTTCAATAGAATAGAGTAGAGTAGAGTAGAGTAGAGTAGAGTAGAGTAGAGTAGAGTAGAGTAGAGTAGAATAGAATAGAATAGAATAGAATAGAATAGAATAGAATAGAATAGAATAGAATTAGAGTAAACTAGAGTAGAGTAGAGTAGAATAGAAAATAGAATAGAGTAGAGTAGAATAGAATAGAGTAGAGTAGAATAGAATAGAATAGAATAGAATAGAATAGAATAGAATAGAATAGAATAGAATGGAATGGAATGGAATGGAATGGAATGGAATGGAATGGAATGGAATGGAATTAGAATAGAGTAGAGTAGAATAGAATAGAAAATAGAATAGAGTAGAATAGAGTTGAATAGAGTAGAGTAGTAGAGTGTAGAGTAGAGTAGAATAGAAAATAGAATAGAGTAGAATAGAATAGAAAATGGAATAGAATAGAATTAGAGTAAAGTAGAATAGAGTAGAGTAGAGTAGAGTAGAAAATAGAATAGTGTAGAATAGAACAGAGTAGAATAGAATAGAGAATAGAATAGAATAGAATAGAATAGAATAGAATAGAATAGAATAGAATAGAATAGTGTAGAAAATAAAATAGAGTAGAATAAAATAGAATAGATTGGGATGGAATGGAATGGAATGGAATGGAATAGAATAGAATAGAATAGAATAGAATAGAATAGAATAGAATAGAATAGAATAGAATAGAATAGGAGTAGAGTAGAGTAGAGTAGAGTAGAGTAGAGTAGAGTAGAGTAGAGTGTAGAGTAGAATAGAATAGAAAATAGAATAGAATAGAATAGAATAGAATAGAATAGAATAGAATAGAATAGAATAGAATATAGAATAGGATAGAATAGAATAGAATTAGAGTAAAGTAGAGTAGAGTAGAGTAGAATAGAAAATAGAATAGAGTAGAGTAGAATAGAAAATAGAATAGAGTAGAATAGAATTGAGTAGAGTAGAGTGTAGAATAGAATAGAAAACACAATAGAGTAGAATAGAATAGAAATAGAATAGAATAGAATAGAATAGAATTAGAGTAAAGTAGAATAGAGTAGAGTAGAGTAGAGTAGAGTAGAGTAGAGTAGAGTAGAAAATAGAATAGAGTAGAATAGAGTAGAGTAGAGTAGAGTAGAGTAGAGTAGAGTAGAGTAGAAAATAGAATAGAGTAGAATAGAACAGAGTAGAATAGAATAGAGAATAGAATAGAATTAGAGTAAAGTAGAGTAGAGTAGAGTAGAGTAGAGTAGAGTAGAAAATAGAATAGAGTAATAGAACAGAGTAGAATAGAATAGAGAATAGAATAGAATAGAATAGAGTAGAGTAGAGTAGAGTAGAGTAGAGTAGAGTAGAGTAGAGTAGAGTAGAGTAAAAAATAAAATAGAGTAGAATAAAATAGAATAGATTGGGATTGAATGGAATGGAATTAGAATAGAGTAGAGTAGAATAGAATAGAAAATAGAATAGAATAGAATAAAGTAGAGTAGAGTAGAGTGTAGAATTAGAATTAGAATTAGAATTAATATTAATTAGAATTAGAATTAGAATTAGAATAGAGTAGAGTAGTAGAGTAGGGTATAGAGTAGAATAGAAAATAGAATAGAGTAGAGCAGAATAGAAGAGAGTAGAATAAAATAGAATAGAATGGAATAGAATGGAATTGGAATAGAGTAGAGTAGAATAAAAAATAGAATAGAGTAGAATAGAATAGAGTAGAGAAGAGTGTAGAGTAGAGTAGAGTAGAATAGAATAGAATAGAATAGAATAGAATAGAATAAAATAGAATAGATTGGTATGGAATGGAATGGAATGGAATGGAATGGAATGCCATTCGAATAGAGTAGAGTAGAGTAGAATAGAAAATAGAATAGAGTAGAGTAGAGTAGAGTGTAGAATAGAGTAGAATAGAAAATAGAATAGAGTAGAATAGAATAGAAAATAGAATAGGATAGAATAGAATTAGAGTAGAGTAAAGTAGAATAGAGTAGAGTTGAGTAGAATAGAATAGAATAGAATAGAAAATAGAATAGAGTAGAATAGAATAGAATAGAGAATAGAATAGAATAGAATAGAATAGAATAGAATAGAATTAGAATTAGAATTAGAATTAGAATTAGAATTAGAATTAGAATTAGAATTAGAATAGAGTAGAGTAAAGTAGAGTATAGAGTAGAATAGAAAATAGAATAGAGTAGAGTAGAATAGAAGAGAGTAGAATAAAATAGAATAGAATGGAATGGAATGGAAGTAGAGTAGAATAAAAAATAGAATAGAGTAGAATAGAGTAGAGTAGAGTGTAGTGTAGAGTAGAATAGAAAATAGAATAGAATAGAATAGAATAGAATAGAATAGAATAGAATAGAATAGAATAGAATAGAATTAGAGTAAAGTTTAATAGAATAGAGTAGAGTAGAGTAGAGTAGAAAATAGAATAGAGTAGAATAGAACAGAGTAGAATAGAATAGATAATAGAGTAGAGTAGAGTAGAGTAGAGTAGAGTAGAGTAGAGTAGAGTAGAGTAGAGTAGAGTAGAGTAGAGTAGAAAATAAAATAGAGTAGAATAAAATAGAATAGATTGGAATGGAATGGAATGGAATGGAATGGAATGGAATGGAATGGAATGGAATGGAATGGAATGCCATTCGAATAGAGTAGAGTAGGATAGAAAATAATAGAATAGAATAGAATAGAATAGAATAGAATAGAATAGAATAGAATAGAATAGAGTAGAGTAGAGTAGAGTAGAGTAGAGTAGAGTAGAGTAGAGTAGAGTGTAGAATAGAGTAGAATAGAAAATAAAATAGAGTAGAATAGAATAGAAAATAGAATAGGATAGAATAGAATTAGAGTAGAGTAAAGTAGAATAGAGTAGAGTTGAATAGAGTAGAGTAGAATAGAATAGAAAATAGAATAGAGTAGAATAGAGTAGAGTAGAATAGAATAGAGAATAGAATAGAATAGAATAGAATAGAATTAGAATTAGAATTAGAATTAGAATTAGAATTAGAATTAGAATTAGAATTAGAATTAGAATTAATTAGAATTAGAATTAGAATTAGAATAGAGTAGAGTAGTAGAGTAGGGTATAGAGTAGAATAGAAAATAGAATAGAGTAGAGTAGAATAGAAGAGAGTAGAATAAAATAGAATAGAATGGAATAGAATGGAATTGGAATAGAGTAGAGTAGAATAAAAAATAGAATAGAGTAGAATAGAGTAGAGTAGAGAAGAGTGTAGAGTAGAGTAGAGTAGAGTAGAATAGAATAGAATAGAATAGAATAGAGTAGAATAAAATAGAATGGAATGGAATGGAATGGAATGGAATGGAATGGAATGGAATGGAATTAGAATAGAGTAGAGTAGAGGAGTAGAGTAGAGTAGAGTAGAGTAGAGTAGAGTAGAGTAGAGTAGAGTAGAGTAGAGTAGAATAGAATAGAGTAGAATAAAATAGAATGGAATGGAATGGAATGGAATTAGAATAGAGTAGAGTAGAATAGAAAATAGAATAGAGTAGAGTAGAATAGAAAATAGAATAGAGTAGAATAGAGTAGAGTAGAATGTAGAGTAGAGTAGAAAATAGAATAGAATAGAATAGAATAGAATAGAATAGAATAGAATCTAGAAGGCACCTTGGAGGTCTTCTAGTCCAGCCTCCTGCTCAAGCAGAAGACCTTATAACATTTCAGACAAGTGACTGTGTCTTCTTAAAAACCTCCAGTGATGGATTTTTTTTCCCAAGCGGCAACTGGACTTTCTTGTTTTTCTTTGAAGACGTTTCGCTTCTCATCCAAGAAGCTGAACCACGATCTGGACGACTAAGAATCTCCATAGACACTCCAGTGATGGAACATCCACAACTTCTGAAGGCAACTTCTGTTCCACTGGTTGGTTGTCCTCACTGTTTGGAAGTTTCTCCTTAATAACCAGGTTGTTTGTCTCCTTGATAAGTTTCCATCCATTGTTTCTTGTCCTACCTTCTGGTGCTTTGGAGAATAAATTGACCCCCTCCTCTTTGTGGCAACCCCTGAGATATTGGAAGATTGATATCATGTCCCCCCTAGTTCTCCTTTTCTCTAGAATAGCCCAACCCAAATCCTGCAACCATTCTTCATATGTTTTAATCTCTTTCATCAACTTAGTTGCTCTTGTACTTATCAGAGCTTGTAAGAGCGAATCTTACGAGTTCTTAGTTGCTCATCTATTCACGTGTGAGAAACAGCTGATGCCCATATTTGAATGGACATCTCCGTTCAAGTGGACAATCTCGTTAAGAAAATCTTGCATCGAAACATTAGGAAAAGCTACCTGGCCACAAATCCACGGGTGGGCTGCTGGGGGTTTGTAGGGGTTCGGGAGAACCTCTAGCTAAGATTCTGTGCAGTTCGGAGAACCCTCAAATCCCACTCCTGGCTGGCTCTGCCCACTCTGCCCCGCCCCTCCCAGGAGTCCCCTTGTCGCCCGTTTTGGATGCAGGTAAGTGCAAGGCGTTCATGGAGGTGAAAAACGGGTCTACCAGAAGGCCTCCGGTGCCTGGGGAGGCCGTTTTCGCCCTCCCGGAAACTCGAGAAAAGCCTCTGGAGCCCGGGGAGGCCTGCTTCACTTAAATGGCCATGTTAGTAACTTCAGGTTCTTTGGAAACTAGCTTGACCCCCTCCTCTTTATAGGGTTGCCAGGTCTGCTTCCAAAAAATAGCGGACAAGCGGGGGGGGGGGTGTTTAAGTAGTAAAACAATTTAAAAAATTACAATTAAATTATATATTTTCTTACAAACATATTAACACGTATTAAAATAATCACTTCAAAACTTTACTTAAAATTCAAAACATCAAATATATTATAATAATATGTAAAATATTAAATTACATTTTCCTTTGCTGTCGTGTGTATTTTTTATTTGACTGCACAACTTTGTTCAATTCTTTGTGTTTAAGGAATAATTCTTTAATTTCAGTACAACGTTGAGAAATATTCAAAAATATACAAAGTTCACTTCGAACTGACACAAGCAGTCGGTTACGTTCGTCAGTCCACAAATTTCCCATGACTCTGAAAATTCGTTCAACGTTTGCATTTGATACCGGAATTGATGCACAATACTGGAACAGTTTCAGGAAACTCGGAGCTGTCTCTTTCTTGAAAAAGTACGTCCACTTATCAAGGGATGAATCGCCCTGCAGATGAATGTAAACTTCTTCTAAGGCAGAAATTGCATCGAAGAGAAGCTAATCCTGGTGTCCATTTTTGCATTTAGTTTCAAAAAAAAAAATTGGCTTCAAAAAACATTTTGGTTCCTGGGCAGCATTTTTCATGAACATTAAGTCATGCATTTTCTTCCCCAGGCACCAAAAAGGCTCGATTTTTAAAAAGTGGAAGTAACACCATTTTTAGACATGGAATTTCGTCCCGAAACTCATCCTGGTGTCCGTTTTTGCATTTGGTTTCAAAAAAAAAAATTGGCTTCAAAAAACATTTTGGTTCCTGGGCAGCATTTTTCATGAACATTAAGTCATGCGTTTTCTTCCCCAGGAACCAAAAAGGCTCGATTTTTAAAAAGTGGAAGCAACACCGTTTTTAGACATGGAATTTCGTCCCGAAACTCATCCTGGTGTCCGTTTTTGCATTTGGTTTCAAAAAAAAAAAAAAATTGGCTTCAAAAAACATTTTGGTTCCTGGGCAGCATTTTTCATGAACATTAAGTCATGCGTTTTCTTCCCCAGGAACCAAAAAGGCTCGATTTTTAAAAAGTGGAAGCAACACCGTTTTTAGACATGGAATTTCGTCCCGAAACTCTTCCTGGTATCCGTTTTTGCATTTTGTTTAAAAAAAAAAAATTGGCTTCAAAAAACATTTTGGTTCCTGGGCAGCATTTTTCATGAACATTAAGTCATGCGTTTTCTTCCCCAGGCACCAAAAAGGCTCGATTTTTAAAAAGTGGAAGCAACACCGTTTTTAGACATGGAATTTCATCCCAAAACTCATCCTGGTATCCGTTTTTGCATTTGGTTTCAAAAAAAAAAATTGGCTTCAAAGAACATTTTGGTTCCTGGGCAGCATTTTTCATGAACATTAAGTCATGCGTTTTCTTCCCCAGGCACCAAAAAGGCCTGATTTTTAAAAAGTGGAAGTAACACCATTTTTAGACATGGAATTTCGTCCCGAAACTCATCCTGGTGTCCGTTTTTGCATTTGGTTTCAAAAAAAAAAAAAATTGGCTTCAAAAAACATTTTGGTTCCTGGGCAGCATTTTTCATGAACATTAAGTCATGCGTTTTCTTCCCCAGGCACCAAAAAGGCCTGATTTTTAAAAAGTGGAAGTAACACCATTTTTAGACATGGAATTTCGTCCCGAAACTCATCCTGGTGTCCGTTTTTGCATTTGGTTTCAAAAAAAAAAAAAATTGGCTTCAAAAAACATTTTGGTTCCTGGGCAGCATTTTTCATGAACATTAAGTCATGCGTTTTCTTCCCCAGGGACCAAAAAGGCCCGATTTTTAAAAAGTGGAAGTAACACCATTTTTAGACATGGAATTTCGTCCCGAAACTCATCCTGGTGTCCGTTTTTGCATTTGGTTTCAAAAAAAAAAATTGGCTTCAAAAAACGTTTTGGTTCCTGGGCAGCATTTTTCATGAACATTAAGTCATGCGTTTTCTTCCCCAGGCACCAAAAAGGCTTGATTTTTAAAAAGTGGAAGTAACACCATTTTTAGACATGGAATTTCGTCCCGAAACTCATCCTGGTGTCCGTTTTTGCATTTGGTTTCAAAAAAAAAAATTGGCTTCAAAAAACATTTTGGTTCCTGGGCAGCATTTTTCATGAACATTAAGTCATGCATTTTCTTCCCCAGGCACCAAAAAGGCTCGATTTTTAAAAAGTGGAAGTAACACCATTTTTGGACATGGAATTTCGTCCCAAAACTCATCCTGGTGTCCGTTTTTGCATTTGGTTTCAAAAAAAAAATTGGCTTCAAAAAACATTTTGGTTCCTGGGCAGCATTTTTCATGAACATTAAGTCATGCGTTTTCTTCCCCAGGCACCAAAAAGGCCCGATTTTTAAAAAGTGGAAGTAACACCATTTTTAGACATGGAATTTCGTCCCAAAACTCATCCTGGTGTCCGTTTTTGCATTTGGTTTCAAAAAAAAAAATTGGCTTCAAAAAACATTTTGGTTCCTGGGCAGCATTTTTCATGAACATTAAGTCATGCATTTTCTTCCCCAGGCACCAAAAAGGCTCGATTTTTAAAAAGTGGAAGTAACACCATTTTTGGACATGGAATTTCGTCCCAAAACTCATCCTGGTGTCCGTTTTTGCATTTGGTTTCAAAAAAAAAATTGGCTTCAAAAAACATTTTGGTTCCTGGGCAGCATTTTTCATGAACATTAAGTCATGCGTTTTCTTCCCCAGGCACCAAAAAGGCCCGATTTTTAAAAAGTGGAAGTAACACCATTTTTAGACATGGAATTTCGTCCCAAAACTCATCCTGGTGTCCGTTTTTGCATTTGGTTTCAAAAAAAAAAATTGGCTTCAAAAAACATTTTGGTTCCTGGGCAGCATTTTTCATGAACATTAAGTCATGCGTTTTCTTCCCCAGGCACCAAAAAGGCCCGATTTTTAAAAAGTGGAAGTAACCCCATTTTTAGACATGGAATTTCGTCCCGAAACTCATCCTGGTGTCCGTTTTTGCATTTGGTTTCAAAAAAAAAAATTGGCTTCAAAAAACATTTTGGTTCCTGGGCAGCATTTTTCATGAACATTAAGTCATGCGTTTTCTTCCCCAGGCACCAAAAAGGCTCAATTTTTCAAAAGTGGAAGTAACACCATTTTTAGACATGGAATTTCGTCCGGAAACTCATCCTGGTGTCCGTTTTTGCATTTGGTTTCAAAAAAAAAATTGGCTTCAAAAAACATTTTGGTTCCTGGGCAGCATTTTTCATGAACATTAAGTCATGCGTTTTCTTCCCCAGGCACCAAAAAGGCCCGATTTTTAAAAAGTGGAAGTAACCCCATTTTTAGACATGGAATTTTGTCCCGAAACTCATCCTGGTGTCCGTTTTTGCATTTGGTTTCAAAAAAAAAAGAAAATTGGCTTCAAAAAACATTTTGGTTCCTGGGCAGCATTTTTCATGAACATTAAGTCATGCGTTTTCTTCCCCAGGCACCAAAAAGGCTCGATTTTTAAAAAGTGGAAGTAACACCATTTTTAGACATGGAATTTCGTCCCGAAACTCATCCTGGTGTCCGTTTTTGCATTTGGTTTCAAAAAAAAAAATTGGCTTCAAAAAACATTTTGGTTCCTGGGCAGCATTTTTCATGAACATTAAGTCATGCGTTTTATTCCCCAGGCACCAAAAAGGCTCGATTTTTAAAAAGTGGAAGTAACACCATTTTTAGACATGGAATTTCGTCCCGAAACTCATCCTGGTGTCCGTTTTTGCATTTGGTTTCAAAAAAAAAATTGGCTTCAAAAAACATTTTGGTTCCTGGGCAGCATTTTTCATGAACATTAAGTCATGCGTTTTCTTCCCCAGGCACCAAAAAGGCTCAATTTTTCAAAAGTGGAAGTAACACCATTTTTAGACATGGAATTTCGTCCCGAAACTCATCCTGGTCTCCGTTTTTGCATTTGGTTTCAAAAAAAAAATTGGCTTCAAAAAACATTTTGGTTCCTGGGCAGCATTTTTCATGAACATTAAGTCATGCGTTTTCTTCCCCAGGCACCAAAAAGGCCCGATTTTTAAAAAGTGGAAGTAACACCATTTTTAGACATGGAATTTCGTCCCGAAACTCATCCTGGTGTCCGTTTTTGCATTTGGTTTCAAAAAAAGAAATTGGCTTCAAAAAACATTTTGGTTCCTGGGCAGCATTTTTCATGAACATTAAGTCATGCGTTTTCTTCCCCAGGCACCAAAAAGGCTCGATTTTTAAAAAGTGGAAGTAACACCATTTTTAGACATGGAATTTCGTCCCGAAACTCATCCTGGTGTCCGTTTTTGCATTTGGGTTCAAAAAAAAAAATTGGCTTCAAAAAACATTTTGGTTCCTGGGCAGCATTTTTCATGAACATTAAGTCATGCGTTTTCTTCCCCAGGCACCAAAAAGGCCCGATTTTTAAAAAGTGGAAGTAACACCATTTTTAGACATGGAATTTCGTCCCGAAACTCATCCTGGTGTCCGTTTTTGCATTTGGTTTCAAAAAAAAAAAAATTGGCTTCAAAAAACATTTTGGTTCCTGGGCAGCATTTTTCATGAACATTAAGTCATGCGTTTTCTTCCCCAGGGACCAAAAAGGCTCGATTTTTAAAAAGTGGAAGTAACACCATTTTTAGACATGGAATTTCGTCCCGAAACTCATCCTGGTGTCCGTTTTTGCATTTAGTTTCAAAAAAAGAAATTGGCTTCAAAAAACATTTTGGTTCCTGGGCAGCATTTTTCATGAACATTAAGTCATGCGTTTTCTTCCCCAGGCACCAAAAAGGCTCGATTTTTAAAAAGTGGAAGTAACACCATTTTTAGACATGGAATTTCGTCCCGAAACTCATCCTGGTGTCCGTTTTTGCATTTGGTTTCAAAAAAAAATTGGCTTCAAAAAACATTTTGGTTCCTGGGCAGCATTTTTCATGAACATTAAGTCATGCGTTTTCTTCCCCAGGGACCAAAAAGGCTCGATTTTTAAAAAGTGGAAGTAACACCATTTTTAGACATGGAATTTCATCCCGAAACTCATCCTGGTGTCCGTTCTTGCATTTGGTTTCAAAAATAAAAAATGGCTTCAAAAAACATTTTGGTTCCTGGGCAGCATTTTTCATGAACATTAAGTCATGCGTTTTCTTCCCCAGGCACCAAAAAGGCCCGATTTTTAAAAAGTGGAAGTAACACCATTTTTAGACATGGAATTTCGTCCCGAAACTCATCCTGGTGTCCGTTTTTGCATTTGGTTTCAAAAAAAAAAAATTGGCTTCAAAAAACATTTTGGTTCCTGGGCAGCATTTTTCATGAACATTAAGTCATGCGTTTTCTTCCCCAGGCACCAAAAAGGTTCGATTTTTAAAAAGTGGAAGTAACACCATTTTTAGACATGGAATTTCATCCCGAAACTCATCCTGGTGTCCGTTTTTGCATTTGGTTTCAAAAAAAAAAATTGGCTTCAAAAAACATTTTGGTTCCTGGGCAGCATTTTTCATGAACATTAAGTCATGCGTTTTCTTCCCCAGGGACCAAAAAGGCTCGATTTTTAAAAAGTGGAAGTAACACCATTTTTAGACATGGAATTTCGTCCCGAAACTCATCCTGGTGTCCGTTTTTGTATTTGGTTTCAAAAAAAGAAATTGGCTTCAAAAAACATTTTGGTTCCTGGGCAGCATTTTTCATGAACATTAAGTCATGCGTTTTCTTCCCCAGGCACCAAAAAGGCTCGATTTTTAAAAAGTGGAAGTAACACCATTTTTAGACATGGAATTTCATCCCGAAACTCATCCTGGTGTCCGTTTTTGCATTTGGTTTTAAAAAAAAAAAATTGGCTTCAAAAAACATTTTGGTTCCTGGGCAGCATTTTTCATGAACATTAAGTCATGCGTTTTCTTCCCCAGGGACCAAAAAGGCTCGATTTTTAAAAAGTGGAAGTAACACCATTTTTAGACATGGAATTTCGTCCCGAAACTCATCCTGGTGTCCGTTTTTGCATTTGGTTTCAAAAAAAGAAATTGGCTTCAAAAAACATTTTGGTTCCTGGGCAGCATTTTTCATGAACATTAAGTCATGCGTTTTCTTCCCCAGGCACCAAAAAGGTTCGATTTTTAAAAAGTGGAAGTAACACCATTTTTAGACATGGAATTTCGTCTCGAAACTCATCCTGGTGTCCGTTTTTGCATTTGGTTTCAAAAAAAGAAATTGGCTTCAAAAAACATTTTGGTTCCTGGGCAGCATTTTTCATGAACATTAAGTCATGCGTTTTCTTCCCCAGGCACCAAAAAGGCTCGATTTTTCAAAAGTGGAAGTAACACCATTTTTAGACATGGAATTTCGTCCCGAAACTCATCCTGGTGTCCGTTTTTGCATTTGGTTTCAAAAAAAAAAAAATTGGCTTCAAAAAACATTTTGGTTCCTGGGCAGCATTTTTCATGAACATTAAGTCATGCGTTTTCTTCCCCAGGCACCAAAAAGGCTCGACTTTTAAAAAGTGGAAGTAACACCATTTTTAGACATGGAATTTCGTCCCGAAACTCATCCTGGTGTCCTTTTTTGCATTTGGTTTCAAAAAAAAAAAAAATTGGCTTCAAAAAACATTTTGGTTCCTGGGCAGCATTTTTCATGAACATTAAGTCATGCGTTTTCTTCCCCAGGAACCAAAAAGGCTCGATTTTTAAAAAGTGGAAGTAACCCCATTTTTAGACATGGAATTTCGTCCCGAAACTCATCCTGGTGTCCGTTTTTGCATTTGGTTTCAAAAAAAAAAATTGGCTTCAAAAAACATTTTGGTTCCTGGGCAGCATTTTTCATGAACATTAAGTCATGCGTTTTCTTCCCCAGGCACCAAAAAGGCTCAATTTTTCAAAAGTGGAAGTAACACCATTTTTAGACATGGAATTTCGTCCGGAAACTCATCCTGGTGTCCGTTTTTGCATTTGGTTTCAAAAAAAAAATTGGCTTCAAAAAACATTTTGGTTCCTGGGCAGCATTTTTCATGAACATTAAGTCATGCGTTTTCTTCCCCAGGCACCAAAAAGGCCCGATTTTTAAAAAGTGGAAGTAACCCCATTTTTAGACATGGAATTTTGTCCCGAAACTCATCCTGGTGTCCGTTTTTGCATTTGGTTTCAAAAAAAAAAGAAAATTGGCTTCAAAAAACATTTTGGTTCCTGGGCAGCATTTTTCATGAACATTAAGTCATGCGTTTTCTTCCCCAGGCACCAAAAAGGCTCGATTTTTAAAAAGTGGAAGTAACACCATTTTTAGACATGGAATTTCGTCCCGAAACTCATCCTGGTGTCCGTTTTTGCATTTGGTTTCAAAAAAAAAAATTGGCTTCAAAAAACATTTTGGTTCCTGGGCAGCATTTTTCATGAACATTAAGTCATGCGTTTTATTCCCCAGGCACCAAAAAGGCTCGATTTTTAAAAAGTGGAAGTAACACCATTTTTAGACATGGAATTTCGTCCCGAAACTCATCCTGGTGTCCGTTTTTGCATTTGGTTTCAAAAAAAAAATTGGCTTCAAAAAACATTTTGGTTCCTGGGCAGCATTTTTCATGAACATTAAGTCATGCGTTTTCTTCCCCAGGCACCAAAAAGGCTCAATTTTTCAAAAGTGGAAGTAACACCATTTTTAGACATGGAATTTCGTCCCGAAACTCATCCTGGTCTCCGTTTTTGCATTTGGTTTCAAAAAAAAAATTGGCTTCAAAAAACATTTTGGTTCCTGGGCAGCATTTTTCATGAACATTAAGTCATGCGTTTTCTTCCCCAGGCACCAAAAAGGCCCGATTTTTAAAAAGTGGAAGTAACACCATTTTTAGACATGGAATTTCGTCCCGAAACTCATCCTGGTGTCCGTTTTTGCATTTGGTTTCAAAAAAAGAAATTGGCTTCAAAAAACATTTTGGTTCCTGGGCAGCATTTTTCATGAACATTAAGTCATGCGTTTTCTTCCCCAGGCACCAAAAAGGCTCGATTTTTAAAAAGTGGAAGTAACACCATTTTTAGACATGGAATTTCGTCCCGAAACTCATCCTGGTGTCCGTTTTTGCATTTGGGTTCAAAAAAAAAAATTGGCTTCAAAAAACATTTTGGTTCCTGGGCAGCATTTTTCATGAACATTAAGTCATGCGTTTTCTTCCCCAGGCACCAAAAAGGCCCGATTTTTAAAAAGTGGAAGTAACACCATTTTTAGACATGGAATTTCGTCCCGAAACTCATCCTGGTGTCCGTTTTTGCATTTGGTTTCAAAAAAAAAAAAATTGGCTTCAAAAAACATTTTGGTTCCTGGGCAGCATTTTTCATGAACATTAAGTCATGCGTTTTCTTCCCAGGGACCAAAAAGGCTCGATTTTTAAAAAGTGGAAGTAACACCATTTTTAGACATGGAATTTCGTCCCGAAACTCATCCTGGTGTCCGTTTTTGCATTTAGTTTCAAAAAAAGAAATTGGCTTCAAAAAACATTTTGGTTCCTGGGCAGCATTTTTCATGAACATTAAGTCATGCGTTTTCTTCCCCAGGCACCAAAAAGGCTCGATTTTTAAAAAGTGGAAGTAACACCATTTTTAGACATGGAATTTCGTCCCGAAACTCATCCTGGTGTCCGTTTTTGCATTTGGTTTCAAAAAAAAATTGGCTTCAAAAAACATTTTGGTTCCTGGGCAGCATTTTTCATGAACATTAAGTCATGCGTTTTCTTCCCCAGGGACCAAAAAGGCTCGATTTTTAAAAAGTGGAAGTAACACCATTTTTAGACATGGAATTTCATCCCGAAACTCATCCTGGTGTCCGTTCTTGCATTTGGTTTCAAAAATAAAAAATGGCTTCAAAAAACATTTTGGTTCCTGGGCAGCATTTTTCATGAACATTAAGTCATGCGTTTTCTTCCCCAGGCACCAAAAAGGCCCGATTTTTAAAAAGTGGAAGTAACACCATTTTTAGACATGGAATTTCGTCCCGAAACTCATCCTGGTGTCCGTTTTTGCATTTGGTTTCAAAAAAAAAAAATTGGCTTCAAAAAACATTTTGGTTCCTGGGCAGCATTTTTCATGAACATTAAGTCATGCGTTTTCTTCCCCAGGCACCAAAAAGGTTCGATTTTTAAAAAGTGGAAGTAACACCATTTTTAGACATGGAATTTCATCCCGAAACTCATCCTGGTGTCCGTTTTTGCATTTGGTTTCAAAAAAAAAAATTGGCTTCAAAAAACATTTTGGTTCCTGGGCAGCATTTTTCATGAACATTAAGTCATGCGTTTTCTTCCCCAGGGACCAAAAAGGCTCGATTTTTAAAAAGTGGAAGTAACACCATTTTTAGACATGGAATTTCGTCCCGAAACTCATCCTGGTGTCCGTTTTTGTATTTGGTTTCAAAAAAAGAAATTGGCTTCAAAAAACATTTTGGTTCCTGGGCAGCATTTTTCATGAACATTAAGTCATGCGTTTTCTTCCCCAGGCACCAAAAAGGCTCGATTTTTAAAAAGTGGAAGTAACACCATTTTTAGACATGGAATTTCATCCCGAAACTCATCCTGGTGTCCGTTTTTGCATTTGGTTTTAAAAAAAAAAAATTGGCTTCAAAAAACATTTTGGTTCCTGGGCAGCATTTTTCATGAACATTAAGTCATGCGTTTTCTTCCCCAGGGACCAAAAAGGCTCGATTTTTAAAAAGTGGAAGTAACACCATTTTTAGACATGGAATTTCGTCCCGAAACTCATCCTGGTGTCCGTTTTTGCATTTGGTTTCAAAAAAAGAAATTGGCTTCAAAAAACATTTTGGTTCCTGGGCAGCATTTTTCATGAACATTAAGTCATGCGTTTTCTTCCCCAGGCACCAAAAAGGTTCGATTTTTAAAAAGTGGAAGTAACACCATTTTTAGACATGGAATTTCGTCTCGAAACTCATCCTGGTGTCCGTTTTTGCATTTGGTTTCAAAAAAAGAAATTGGCTTCAAAAAACATTTTGGTTCCTGGGCAGCATTTTTCATGAACATTAAGTCATGCGTTTTCTTCCCCAGGCACCAAAAAGGCTCGATTTTTCAAAAGTGGAAGTAACACCATTTTTAGACATGGAATTTCGTCCCGAAACTCATCCTGGTGTCCGTTTTTGCATTTGGTTTCAAAAAAAAAAAAATTGGCTTCAAAAAACATTTTGGTTCCTGGGCAGCATTTTTCATGAACATTAAGTCATGCGTTTTCTTCCCCAGGCACCAAAAAGGCTCGACTTTTAAAAAGTGGAAGTAACACCATTTTTAGACATGGAATTTCGTCCCGAAACTCATCCTGGTGTCCTTTTTTGCATTTGGTTTCAAAAAAAAAAAAAATTGGCTTCAAAAAACATTTTGGTTCCTGGGCAGCATTTTTCATGAACATTAAGTCATGCGTTTTCTTCCCCAGGAACCAAAAAGGCTCGATTTTTAAAAAGTGGAAGTAACCCCATTTTTAGACATGGAATTTCGTCCCGAAATTCATCCTGGTGTCCCTTTTTGCATTTGGTTTCAAAAAAAAAAATTGGCTTCAAAAAACATTTTGTTTCCTGGGCAGCATTTTTCATGAACATTAAGTCATGCGTTTTCTTCCCCAGGCACCAAAAAGGCTCGATTTTTAAAAAGTGGAAGTAACACCATTTTTAGACATGGAATTTCGTCCCGAAACTCATCCTGGTGTCCGTTTTTCCATTTGGTTTCAAAAAAAGAAATTGGCTTCAAAAAACATTTTGGTTCCTGGGCAGCATTTTTCATGAACATTAAGTCATGCGTTTTCTTCCCCAGGCACCAAAAAGGCTCGATTTTTAAAAAGTGGAAGTAACACCATTTTTAGACATGGAATTTCGTCCCGAAACTCATCCTGGTGTCCGTTTTTGCATTTGGTTTCAAAAAAAAATTGGCTTCAAAAAACATTTTGGTTCCTGGGCAGCATTTTTCATGAACATTAAGTCATGCGTTTTCTTCCCCAGGGACCAAAAAGGCTCGATTTTTAAAAAGTGGAAGTAACACCATTTTTAGACATGGAATTTCGTCCCGAAACTCATCCTGGTGTCCGTTTTTGCATTTGGTTTCAAAAAAAGAAATTGGCTTCAAAAAACATTTTGGTTCCTGGGCAGCATTTTTCATGAACATTAAGTCATGCGTTTTCTTCCCCAGGCACCAAAAAGGCCCGATTTTTAAAAAGTGGAAGTAACCCCATTTTTAGACATGGAATTTCGTCCCGAATCTCATCCTGGTGTCAGTTTTTGCATTTGGTTTCCAAAAAAAAAAAATTGGCTTCAAAAAACATTTTGGTTCCTGGGCAGCATTTTTCATGAACATTAAGTCATGCGTTTTCTTCCCCAGGCACCAAAAAGGCTTGATTTTTAAAAAGTGGAAGTAACACCATTTTTAGACATGGAATTTCATCCCGAAACTCATCCTGGTGTCCGTTTTTGCATTTGGTTTCAAAAAAAAAATTGGCTTCAAAAAACATTTTGGTTCCTGGGCAGCATTTTTCATGAACATTAAGTCATGCGTTTTCTTCCCCAGGCACCAAAAAGGCTCAATTTTTCAAAAGTGGAAGTAACACCATTTTTAGACATGGAATTTCGTCCCGAAACTCATCCTGGTCTCCGTTTTTGCATTTGGTTTCAAAAAAAAAATTGGCTTCAAAAAACATTTTGGTTCCTGGGCAGCATTTTTCATGAACATTAAGTCATGCGTTTTCTTCCCCAGGCACCAAAAAGGCCCGATTTTTAAAAAGTGGAAGTAACACCATTTTTAGACATGGAATTTCGTCCCGAAACTCATCCTGGTGTCCGTTTTTGCATTTGGTTTCAAAAAAAGAAATTGGCTTCAAAAAACATTTTGGTTCCTGGGCAGCATTTTTCATGAACATTAAGTCATGCGTTTTCTTCCCCAGGCACCAAAAAGGCTCGATTTTTAAAAAGTGGAAGTAACACCATTTTTAGACATGGAATTTCGTCCCGAAACTCATCCTGGTGTCCGTTTTTGCATTTGGGTTCAAAAAAAAAAATTGGCTTCAAAAAACATTTTGGTTCCTGGGCAGCATTTTTCATGAACATTAAGTCATGCGTTTTCTTCCCCAGGCACCAAAAAGGCCCGATTTTTAAAAAGTGGAAGTAACACCATTTTTAGACATGGAATTTCGTCCCGAAACTCATCCTGGTGTCCGTTTTTGCATTTGGTTTCAAAAAAAAAAAAATTGGCTTCAAAAAACATTTTGGTTCCTGGGCAGCATTTTTCATGAACATTAAGTCATGCGTTTTCTTCCCCAGGGACCAAAAAGGCTCGATTTTTAAAAAGTGGAAGTAACACCATTTTTAGACATGGAATTTCGTCCCGAAACTCATCCTGGTGTCCGTTTTTGCATTTAGTTTCAAAAAAAGAAATTGGCTTCAAAAAACATTTTGGTTCCTGGGCAGCATTTTTCATGAACATTAAGTCATGCGTTTTCTTCCCCAGGCACCAAAAAGGCTCGATTTTTAAAAAGTGGAAGTAACACCATTTTTAGACATGGAATTTCGTCCCGAAACTCATCCTGGTGTCCGTTTTTGCATTTGGTTTCAAAAAAAAATTGGCTTCAAAAAACATTTTGGTTCCTGGGCAGCATTTTTCATGAACATTAAGTCATGCGTTTTCTTCCCCAGGGACCAAAAAGGCTCGATTTTTAAAAAGTGGAAGTAACACCATTTTTAGACATGGAATTTCATCCCGAAACTCATCCTGGTGTCCGTTCTTGCATTTGGTTTCAAAAATAAAAAATGGCTTCAAAAAACATTTTGGTTCCTGGGCAGCATTTTTCATGAACATTAAGTCATGCGTTTTCTTCCCCAGGCACCAAAAAGGCCCGATTTTTAAAAAGTGGAAGTAACACCATTTTTAGACATGGAATTTCGTCCCGAAACTCATCCTGGTGTCCGTTTTTGCATTTGGTTTCAAAAAAAAAAAATTGGCTTCAAAAAACATTTTGGTTCCTGGGCAGCATTTTTCATGAACATTAAGTCATGCGTTTTCTTCCCCAGGCACCAAAAAGGTTCGATTTTTAAAAAGTGGAAGTAACACCATTTTTAGACATGGAATTTCATCCCGAAACTCATCCTGGTGTCCGTTTTTGCATTTGGTTTCAAAAAAAAAAATTGGCTTCAAAAAACATTTTGGTTCCTGGGCAGCATTTTTCATGAACATTAAGTCATGCGTTTTCTTCCCCAGGGACCAAAAAGGCTCGATTTTTAAAAAGTGGAAGTAACACCATTTTTAGACATGGAATTTCGTCCCGAAACTCATCCTGGTGTCCGTTTTTGTATTTGGTTTCAAAAAAAGAAATTGGCTTCAAAAAACATTTTGGTTCCTGGGCAGCATTTTTCATGAACATTAAGTCATGCGTTTTCTTCCCCAGGCACCAAAAAGGCTCGATTTTTAAAAAGTGGAAGTAACACCATTTTTAGACATGGAATTTCATCCCGAAACTCATCCTGGTGTCCGTTTTTGCATTTGGTTTTAAAAAAAAAAATTGGCTTCAAAAAACATTTTGGTTCCTGGGCAGCATTTTTCATGAACATTAAGTCATGCGTTTTCTTCCCCAGGGACCAAAAAGGCTCGATTTTTAAAAAGTGGAAGTAACACCATTTTTAGACATGGAATTTCGTCCCGAAACTCATCCTGGTATCCGTTTTTGCATTTGGTTTCAAAAAAAGAAATTGGCTTCAAAAAACATTTTGGTTCCTGGGCAGCATTTTTCATGAACATTAAGTCATGCGTTTTCTTCCCCAGGCACCAAAAAGGTTCGATTTTTAAAAAGTGGAAGTAACACCATTTTTAGACATGGAATTTCGTCTCGAAACTCATCCTGGTGTCCGTTTTTGCATTTGGTTTCAAAAAAAGAAATTGGCTTCAAAAAACATTTTGGTTCCTGGGCAGCATTTTTCATGAACATTAAGTCATGCGTTTTCTTCCCCAGGCACCAAAAAGGCTCGATTTTTCAAAAGTGGAAGTAACACCATTTTTAGACATGGAATTTCGTCCCGAAACTCATCCTGGTGTCCGTTTTTGCATTTGGTTTCAAAAAAAAAAAAATTGGCTTCAAAAAACATTTTGGTTCCTGGGCAGCATTTTTCATGAACATTAAGTCATGCGTTTTCTTCCCCAGGCACCAAAAAGGCTCGACTTTTAAAAAGTGGAAGTAACACCATTTTTAGACATGGAATTTCGTCCCGAAACTCATCCTGGTGTCCTTTTTTGCATTTGGTTTCAAAAAAAAAAAAAAATTGGCTTCAAAAAACATTTTGGTTCCTGGGCAGCATTTTTCATGAACATTAAGTCATGCGTTTTCTTCCCCAGGAACCAAAAAGGCTCGATTTTTAAAAAGTGGAAGTAACCCCATTTTTAGACATGGAATTTCGTCCCGAAATTCATCCTGGTGTCCCTTTTTGCATTTGGTTTCAAAAAAAAAAATTGGCTTCAAAAAACATTTTGTTTCCTGGGCAGCATTTTTCATGAACATTAAGTCATGCGTTTTCTTCCCCAGGCACCAAAAAGGCTCGATTTTTAAAAAGTGGAAGTAACACCATTTTTAGACATGGAATTTCGTCCCGAAACTCATCCTGGTGTCCGTTTTTCCATTTGGTTTCAAAAAAAGAAATTGGCTTCAAAAAACATTTTGGTTCCTGGGCAGCATTTTTCATGAACATTAAGTCATGCGTTTTCTTCCCCAGGCACCAAAAAGGCTCGATTTTTAAAAAGTGGAAGTAACACCATTTTTAGACATGGAATTTCGTCCCGAAACTCATCCTGGTGTCCGTTTTTGCATTTGGTTTCAAAAAAAAATTGGCTTCAAAAAACATTTTGGTTCCTGGGCAGCATTTTTCATGAACATTAAGTCATGCGTTTTCTTCCCCAGGGACCAAAAAGGCTCGATTTTTAAAAAGTGGAAGTAACACCATTTTTAGACATGGAATTTCGTCCCGAAACTCATCCTGGTGTCCGTTTTTGCATTTGGTTTCAAAAAAAGAAATTGGCTTCAAAAAACATTTTGGTTCCTGGGCAGCATTTTTCATGAACATTAAGTCATGCGTTTTCTTCCCCAGGCACCAAAAAGGCCCGATTTTTAAAAAGTGGAAGTAACCCCATTTTTAGACATGGAATTTCGTCCCGAATCTCATCCTGGTGTCAGTTTTTGCATTTGGTTTCCAAAAAAAAAAATTGGCTTCAAAAAACATTTTGGTTCCTGGGCAGCATTTTTCATGAACATTAAGTCATGCGTTTTCTTCCCCAGGCACCAAAAAGGCTTGATTTTTAAAAAGTGGAAGTAACACCATTTTTAGACATGGAATTTCATCCCGAAACTCATCCTGGTGTCCGTTTTTGCATTTGGTTTCAAAAATAAAAAATGGCTTCAAAAAACATTTTGGTTCCTGGGCAGCATTTTTCATGAACATTAAGTCATGCGTTTTCTTCCCCAGGCACCAAAAAGGCCCGATTTTTAAAAAGTGGAAGTAACACCATTTTTAGACATGGAATTTCGTCCCGAAACTCATCCTGGTGTCCGTTTTTGCATTTGGTTTCAAAAAAAAAAAATTGGCTTCAAAAAACATTTTGGTTCCTGGGCAGCATTTTTCATGAACATTAAGTCATGCGTTTTCTTCCCCAGGCACCAAAAAGGTTCGATTTTTAAAAAGTGGAAGTAACACCATTTTTAGACATGGAATTTCATCCCGAAACTCATCCTGGTGTCCGTTTTTGCATTTGGTTTCAAAAAAAAAAATTGGCTTCAAAAAACATTTTGGTTCCTGGGCAGCATTTTTCATGAACATTAAGTCATGCTTTTTCTTCCCCAGGGACCAAAAAGGCTCGATTTTTAAAAAGTGGAAGTAACACCATTTTTAGACATGGAATTTCGTCCCGAAACTCATCCTGGTGTCCGTTTTTGCATTTGGTTTTAAAAAAAAAAATTGGCTTCAAAAAACATTTTGGTTCCTGGGCAGCATTTTTCATGAACATTAAGTCATGCGTTTTCTTCCCCAGGGACCAAAAAGGCTCGATTTTTAAAAAGTGGAAGTAACACCATTTTTAGACATGGAATTTCGTCCCGAAACTCATCCTGGTGTCCGTTTTTGCATTTGGTTTCAAAAAAAGAAATTGGCTTCAAAAAACATTTTGGTTCCTGGGCAGCATTTTTCATGAACATTAAGTCATGCGTTTTCTTCCCCAGGCACCAAAAAGGTTCGATTTTTAAAAAGTGGAAGTAACACCATTTTTAGACATGGAATTTCGTCTCGAAACTCATCCTGGTGTCCGTTTTTGCATTTGGTTTCAAAAAAAGAAATTGGCTTCAAAAAACATTTTGGTTCCTGGGCAGCATTTTTCATGAACATTAAGTCATGCGTTTTCTTCCCCAGGCACCAAAAAGGCTCGATTTTTAAAAAGTGGAAGTAACACCATTTTTAGACATGGAATTTCGTCCCGAAACTCATCCTGGTGTCCGTTTTTGCATTTGGTTTCAAAAAAAAAAAAAATTGGCTTCAAAAAACATTTTGGTTCCTGAGCAGCATTTTTCATGAACATTAAGTCATGCGTTTTCTTCCCCAGGAACCAAAAAGGCTCGATTTTTAAAAAGTGGAAGTAACACCATTTTTAGACATGGAATTTCGTCCCGAAATTCATCCTGGTGTCCGTTTTTGCATTTGGTTTCAAAAAAAAAAATTGGCTTCAAAAAACATTTTGTTTCCTGGGCAGCATTTTTCATGAACATTAAGTCATGCGTTTTCTTCCCCAGGCACCAAAAAGGCTCGATTTTTAAAAAGTGGAAGTAACACCATTTTTAGACATGGAATTTCGTCCCGAAACTCATCCTGGTGTCCGTTTTTCCATTTGGTTTCAAAAAAAAAAATTGGCTTCAAAAAACATTTTGTTTCCTGGACAGCATTTTTCATGAACATTAAGTCATGCGTTTTCTTCCCCAGGCACCAAAAAGGCTCGATTTTTAAAAAGTGGAAGTAACACCATTTTTAGACATGGAATTTCGTCCCGAAACTCATCCTGGTGTCCGTTTTTGCATTTGGTTTCAAAAAAAAAAATTGGCTTCAAAAAACATTTTGGTTCCTGGGCAGCATTTTTCATGAACATTAAGTCATGCGTTTTCTTCCCCAGGCACCAAAAAGGCCCGATTTTTAAAAAGTGGAAGTAACACCATTTTTAGACATGGAATTTTGTCCCGAAACTCATCCTGGTGTCCGTTTTTGCATTTGGTTTCAAAAAAAAAAAAAAATTGGCTTCAAAAAACATTTTGGTTCCTGGGCAGCATTTTTCATGAACATTAAGTCATGCGTTTTCTTCCCCAGGCACCAAAAAGGCCCGATTTTTAAAAAGTGGAAGTAACACCATTTTTAGACATGGAATTTCGTCCTGAAACTCATCCTGGTGTCCGTTTGTCCATTTGGTTTCAAAAAAAAAAATTGGCTTCAAAAAACATTTTGTTTCCTGGACAGCATTTTTCATGAACATTAAGTCATGCGTTTTCTTCCCCAGGCACCAAAAAGGCTCGATTTTTAAAAAGTGGAAGTAACACCATTTTTAGACATGGAATTTCGTCCCGAAACTCATCCTGGTGTCCGTTTTTGCATTTGGTTTCAAAAAAAAAAATTGGCTTCAAAAAACATTTTGGTTCCTGGGCAGCATTTTTCATGAACATTAAGTCATGCGTTTTCTTCCCCAGGCACCAAAAAGGCTCGATTTTTAAAAATTGGAAGTAACACCATTTTTAGACATGGAATTTCGTCCCGAAACTCATCCTGGTGTCCGTTTTTGCATTTGGTTTCAAAAATAAAAAATGGCTTCAAAAAACATTTTGGTTCCTGGGCAGCATTTTTCATGAACATTAAGTCATGCGTTTTCTTCCCCAGGCACCAAAAAGGCCCGATTTTTAAAAAGTGGAAGTAACACCATTTTTAGACATGGAATTTCGTCCCGAAACTCATCCTGGTGTCCGTTTTTGCATTTGGTTTCAAAAAAAAAAAATTGGCTTCAAAAAACATTTTGGTTCCTGGGCAGCATTTTTCATGAACATTAAGTCATGCGTTTTCTTCCCCAGGCACCAAAAAGGTTCGATTTTTAAAAAGTGGAAGTAACACCATTTTTAGACATGGAATTTCGTCCCGAAACTCATCCTGGTGTCCGTTTTTGCATTTGGTTTCAAAAAAAAAAAAATTGGCTTCAAAAAACATTTTGGTTCCTGGGCAGCATTTTTCATGAACATTAAGTCATGCGTTTTCTTCCCCAGGCACCAAAAAGGCTCGATTTTTAAAAAGTGGAAGTAACACCATTTTTAGACATGGAATTTCGTCCCGAAACTCATCCTGGTGTCCGTTTTTGCATTTGGTTTCAAAAAAAAAATTGGCTTCAAAAAACATTTTGGTTCCTGGGCAGCATTTTTCATGAACATTAAGTCATGCGTTTTCTTCCCCAGGCACCAAAAAGGCTCGATTTTTAAAAAGTGGAAGTAACACCATTTTTAGTCATGGAATTTCGTCCCGAAACTCATCCTGGTGTCCGTTTTTGCATTTGGTTTCAAAAAAAGAAATTGGCTTCAAAAAACATTTTGGTTCCTGGGCAGCATTTTTAATGAACATTAAGTCATGCGTTTTCTTCCCCAGGCACCAAAAAGGCTCGATTTTTAAAAAGTGGAAGTAACACCATTTTTAGACATAGAATTTCATCCCGAAACTCATCCTGGTGTCCGTTTTTGCATTTGGTTTTAAAAAATAAAAATTGGCTTCAAAAAACATTTTGGTTCCTGGGCAGCATTTTTCATGAACATTAAGTCATGCGTTTTCTTCCCCAGGGACCAAAAAGGCTCGATTTTTAAAAAGTGGAAGTAACACCATTTTTAGACATGGAATTTCGTCCCGAAACTCATCCTGGTGTCCGTTTTTGCATTTGGTTTCAAAAAAAGAAATTGGCTTCAAAAAACATTTTGGTTCCTGGGCAGCATTTTTCATGAACATTAAGTCATGCGTTTTCTTCCCCAGGGACGAAAAAGGCTCGATTTTTAAAAAGTGGAAGTAACACCATTTTTAGACATGGAATTTCGTCCCGAAACTCATCCTGGTGTCCGTTTTTGCATTTGGTTTCAAAAATAAAAAATGGCTTCAAAAAACATTTTGGTTCCTGGGCAGCATTTTTTATGAACATTAAGTCATGCGTTTTCTTCCCCAGGCACCAAAAAGGCTCGATTTTTAAAAAGTGGAAGTAACACCATTTTTAGACATGGAATTTCGTCCCGAAACTCATCCTGGTGTCCGTTTTTGCATTTGGTTTCAAAAAAAGAAATTGGCTTCAAAAAACATTTTGGTTCCTGGGCAGCATTTTTCATGAACATTAAGTCATGCGTTTTCTTCCCCAGGGACCAAAAAGGCTCGATTTTTAAAAAGTGGAAGTAACACCATTTTTAGACATGGAATTTCGTCCCGAAACTCATCCTGGTGTCCGTTTTTGCATTTGGTTTCAAAAAAAAAAATTGGCTTCAAAAAACATTTTGGTTCCTGGGCAGCATTTTTCATGAACATTAAGTCATGCGTTTTCCTCCCCAGGGACCAAAAAGGCTCGATTTTTAAAAAGTGGAAGTAACACCATTTTTAGACATGGAATTTCGTCCCGAAACTCATCCTGGTGTCCGTTTTTGCATTTGGTTTCAAAAAAAGAAATTGGCTTCAAAAAACATTTTGGTTCCTGGGCAGCAAAAAACAATTTGGTTCCTGGGCAGCATTTTTCATGAACATTAAGTCATGCGTTTTCTTCCCCAGGGACCAAAAAGGCTCGATTTTTAAAAAGTGGAAGTAACACCATTTTTAGACATGGAATTTCGTCCCGAAACTCATCCTGGTGTCCGTTTTTGCATTTGGTTTCAAAAAAAGAAATTGGCTTCAAAAAACATTTTGGTTCCTGGGCAGCATTTTTCATGAACATTAAGTCATGCGTTTTCTTCCCCAGGCACCAAAAAGGCTCGATTTTTAAAAAGTGGAAGTAACACCATTTTTAGACATGGAATTTCGTCCCGAAACTCATCCTGGTGTCCGTTTTTGCATTTGGTTTCAAAAAAAAAAAATTGGCTTCAAAAAACATTTTGGTTCCTGGGCAGCATTTTTCATGAACATTAAGTCATGCATTTTCTTCCCCAGGCACCAAAAAGGCTCGATTTTTAAAAAGTGGAAGTAACACCATTTTTACACATGGAATTTCATCCCGAAACTCATCCTGGTGTCCGTTTTTGCATTTGGTTTCAAAAAAAAAAATTGGAATCAAAAAACATTTTGGTTCCTGGGCAGCATTTTTCATGAACATTAAGTCATGCGTTTTCTTCCCCAGGCACCAAAAAGGCTCGATTTTTAAAAAGTGGAAGTAACACCATTTTTAGACATGGAATTTCATCCCGAAACTCATCCTGGTGTCCGTTTTTGCATTTGGTTTCAAAAAAAAAAATTGGCTTCAAAAAACCTTTTGGTTCCTGGGCAGCATTTTTCATGAACATTAAGTCATGCGTTTTCTTCCCCAGGGACCAAAAAGGCTCGATTTTTAAAAAGTGGAAGTAACACCATTTTTAGACATGGAATTTTGTCCCGAAACTCATCCTGGTGTCCGTTTTTGCATTTGGTTTCAAAAAAAGAAATTGGCTTCAAAAAACATTTTGGTTCCTGGGCAGCATTTTTCATGAACATTAAGTCATGCGTTTTCTTCCCCAGGCACCAAAAAGGCTTGATTTTTAAAAAGTGGAAGTAACACCATTTTTAGACATGGAATTTCGTCCCGAAACTCATCCTGGTGTCCGTTTTTGCATTTGGTTTCAAAAATAAAAAATGGCTTCAAAAAACATTTTGGTTCCTGGGCAGCATTTTTCATGAACATTAAGTCATGCGTTTTCTTCCCCAGGCACCAAAAAGGCTCGATTTTTAAAAAGTGGAAGTAACACCATTTTTAGACATGGAATTTCGTCCCGAAACTCATCCTGGTGTCCGTTTTTGCATTTGGTTTCAAAAAAAGAAATTGGCTTCAAAAAACATTTTGGTTCCTGGGCAGCATTTTTCATGAACATTAAGTCATGCGTTTTCCTCCCCAGGGACCAAAAAGGCTCGATTTTTAAAAAGTGGAAGTAACACCATTTTTAGACATGGAATTTCGTCCCGAAACTCATCCTGGTGTCCGTTTTTGCATTTGGTTTCAAAAAAAGAAATTGGCTTCAAAAAACATTTTGGTTCCTGGGCAGCAAAAAACATTTTGGTTCCTGGGCAGCATTTTTCATGAACATTAAGTCATGCGTTTTCTTCCCCAGGCACCAAAAAGGCTCGATTTTTAAAAAGTGGAAGTAACACCATTTTTAGACATGGAATTTCATCCCGAAACTCATCCTGGTGTCCGTTTTTGCATTTGGTTTTAAAAAAAAAAAATTGGCTTCAAAAAACATTTTGGTTCCTGGGCAGCATTTTTCATGAACATTAAGTCATGCGTTTTCTTCCCCAGAGACCAAAAAGGCTCGATTTTTAAAAAGTGGAAGTAACACCATTTTTAGACATGGAATTTCATCCCGAAACTCATCCTGGTGTCCGTTTTTGCATTTGGTTTCAAAAAAAAAAATTGGCTTCAAAAAACATTTTGGTTCCTGGGCAGCATTTTTCATGAACATTAAGTCATGCGTTTTCTTCCCCAGGGACCAAAAAGGCTCGATTTTTAAAAAGTGGAAGTAACACCATTTTTAGACATGGAATTTTGTCCCGAAACTCATCCTGGTGTCCGTTTTTGCATTTGGTTTCAAAAAAAGAAATTGGCTTCAAAAAACATTTTGGTTCCTGGGCAGCATTTTTCATGAACATTAAGTCATGCGTTTTCTTCCCCAGGCACCAAAAAGGCTTGATTTTTAAAAAGTGGAAGTAACACCATTTTTAGACATGGAATTTCGTCCCGAAACTCATCCTGGTGTCCGTTTTTGCATTTGGTTTCAAAAATAAAAAATGGCTTCAAAAAACATTTTGGTTCCTGGGCAGCATTTTTCATGAACATTAAGTCATGCGTTTTCTTCCCCAGGCACCAAAAAGGCTCGATTTTTAAAAAGTGGAAGTAACACCATTTTTAGACATGGAATTTCGTCCCGAAACTCATCCTGGTGTCCGTTTTTGCATTTGGTTTCAAAAAAAGAAATTGGCTTCAAAAAACATTTTGGTTCCTGGGCAGCATTTTTCATGAACATTAAGTCATGCGTTTTCCTCCCCAGGGACCAAAAAGGCTCGATTTTTAAAAAGTGGAAGTAACACCATTTTTAGACATGGAATTTCGTCCCGAAACTCATCCTGGTGTCCGTTTTTGCATTTGGTTTCAAAAAAAGAAATTGGCTTCAAAAAACATTTTGGTTCCTGGGCAGCAAAAAACATTTTGGTTCCTGGGCAGCATTTTTCATGAACATTAAGTCATGCGTTTTCTTCCCCAGGCACCAAAAAGGCTCGATTTTTAAAAAGTGGAAGTAACACCATTTTTAGACATGGAATTTCATCCCGAAACTCATCCTGGTGTCCGTTTTTGCATTTGGTTTTAAAAAAAAAAATTGGCTTCAAAAAACATTTTGGTTCCTGGGCAGCATTTTTCATGAACATTAAGTCATGCGTTTTCTTCCCCAGAGACCAAAAAGGCTCGATTTTTAAAAAGTGGAAGTAACACCATTTTTAGACATGGAATTTCGTCCCGAAACTCATCCTGGTGTCCGTTTTTGCATTTGGTTTCAAAAAAAGAAATTGGCTTCAAAAAACATTTTGGTTCCTGGGCAGCATTTTTCATGAACATTAAGTCATGCGTTTTCTTCCCCAGGCACCAAAAAGGCTCGATTTTTAAAAAGTGGAAGTAACACCATTTTTAGACATGGAATTTCGTCCCGAAACTCATCCTGGTGTCCGTTTTTGCATTTGGTTTCAAAAAAAAAAATTGGCTTCAAAAAACATTTTGGTTCCTGGGCAGCATTTTTCATGAACATTAAGTCATGCATTTTCTTCCCCAGGCACCAAAAAGGCTCGATTTTTAAAAAGTGGAAGTAACACCATTTTTAGACATGGAATTTCATCCCGAAACTCATCCTGGTGTCCGTTTTTGCATTTGGTTTCAAAAAAAAAAATTGGCTTCAAAAAACATTTTGGTTCCTGGGCAGCATTTTTCATGAACATTAAGTCATGCGTTTTCTTCCCCAGGGACCAAAAAGGCTCGATTTTTAAAAAGTGGAAGTAACACCATTTTTAGACATGGAATTTCGTCCCGAAACTCATCCTGGTGTCCGTTTTTGCATTTGGTTTCAAAAAAAAAAAAATTGGCTTCAAAAAACATTTTGGTTCCTGGGCAGCATTTTTCATGAACATTAAGTCATGCGTTTTCTTCCCCAGGCACCAAAAAGGCTCGATTTTTAAAAAGTGGAAGTAACACCATTTTTAGACATGGAATTTCATCCCGAAACTCATCCTGGTGTCCGTTTTTGCATTTGGTTTCAAAAAAAAAAATTGGCTTCAAAAAACATTTTGGTTCCTGGGCAGCATTTTTCATGAACATTAAGTCATGCGTTTTCTTCCCCAGGGACCAAAAAGGCTCGATTTTTAAAAAGTGGAAGTAACACCATTTTTAGACATGGAATTTCGTCCCGAAACTCATCCTGGTGTCCGTTTTTGCATTTGGTTTCAAAAAAAGAAATTGGCTTCAAAAAACATTTTGGTTCCTGGGCAGCATTTTTCATGAACATTAAGTCATGCGTTTTCTTCCCCAGGCACCAAAAAGGCTTGATTTTTAAAAAGTGGAAGTAACACCATTTTTAGACATGGAATTTCGTCCCGAAACTCATCCTGGTGTCCGTTTTTGCATTTGGTTTCAAAAATAAAAAATGGCTTCAAAAAACATTTTGGTTCCTGGGCAGCATTTTTCATGAACATTAAGTCATGCGTTTTCTTCCCCAGGCACCAAAAAGGCTCGATTTTTAAAAAGTGGAAGTAACACCATTTTTAGACATGGAATTTCGTCCCGAAACTCATCCTGGTGTCCGTTTTTGCATTTGGTTTCAAAAAAAGAAATTGGCTTCAAAAAACATTTTGGTTCCTGGGCAGCATTTTTCATGAACATTAAGTCATGCGTTTTCTTCCCCAGGCACCAAAAAGGCCCGATTTTTAAAAAGTGGAAGTAACACCATTTTTAGACATGGAATTTCATCCCGAAACTCATCCTGGTGTCCGTTTTTGCATTTGGTTTCAAAAAAAAAAATTGGCTTCAAAAAACATTTTGGTTCCTGGGCAGCATTTTTCATGAACATTAAGTCATGCGTTTTCTTCCCCAGGCACCAAAAAGGCTCGATTTTTAAAAAGTGGAAGTAACACCATTTTTAGACATGGAATTTCATCCCGAAACTCATCCTGGTGTCCGTTTTTGCATTTGGTTTCAAAAAAAAAAATTGGCTTCAAAAAACATTTTGGTTCCTGGGCAGCATTTTTCATGAACATTAAGTCATGCGTTTTCTTCCCCAGGGACCAAAAAGGCTCGATTTTTAAAAAGTGGAAGTAACACCATTTTTAGACATGGAATTTCGTCCCGAAACTCATCCTGGTGTCCGTTTTTGCATTTGGTTTCAAAAAAAGAAATTGGCTTCAAAAAACATTTTGGTTCCTGGGCAGCATTTTTCATGAACATTAAGTCATGCGTTTTCTTCCCCAGGCACCAAAAAGGCCCGATTTTTAAAAAGTGGAAGTAACACCATTTTTAGACATGGAATTTCGTCCCGAAACTCATCCTGGTGTCCGTTTTTGCATTTGGTTTCAAAAAAAAAAAATTGGCTTCAAAAAACATTTTGGTTCCTGGGCAGCATTTTTCATGAACATTAAGTCATGCGTTTTCTTCCCCAGGCACCAAAAAGGCTCGATTTTTAAAAAGTGGAAGTAACACCATTTTTAGACATAGAATTTCATCCCGAAACTCATCCTGGTGTCCGTTTTTGCATTTGGTTTTAAAAAATAAAAATTGGCTTCAAAAAACATTTTGGTTCCTGGGCAGCATTTTTCATGAACATTAAGTCATGCGTTTTCTTCCCCAGGGACCAAAAAGGCTCGATTTTTAAAAAGTGGAAGTAACACCATTTTTAGACATGGAATTTCGTCCCGAAACTCATCCTGGTGTCCGTTTTTGCATTTGGTTTCAAAAATAAAAAATGGCTTCAAAAAACATTTTGGTTCCTGGGCAGCATTTTTCATGAACATTAAGTCATGCGTTTTCTTCCCCAGGCACCAAAAAGGTTCGATTTTTAAAAAGTGGAAGTAACACCATTTTTAGACATGGAATTTCATCCCGAAACTCATCCTGGTGTCCGTTTTTGCATTTGGTTTCAAAAAAAAAAAATTGGCTTCAAAAAACATTTTGGTTCCTGGGCAGCATTTTTCATGAACATTAAGTCATGCGTTTTCTTCCCCAGGGACCAAAAAGGATCGATTTTTAAAAAGTGGAAGTAACACCATTTTTAGACATGGAATTTCGTCCCGAAACTCATCCTGGTGTCCGTTTTTGCATTTGGTTTCAAAAAAAAAAAAATTGGCTTCAAAAAACATTTTGGTTCCTGGGCAGAATTTTTCATGAACATTAAGTCATGCGTTTTCTTCCCCAGGCACCAAAAAGGCTCGATTTTTAAAAAGTGGAAGTAACACCATTTTTAGACATGGAATTTCATCCCGAAACTCATCCTGGTGTCCGTTTTTGCATTTGGTTTCAAAAAAAAAAATTGGCTTCAAAAAACATTTTGGTTCCTGGGCAGCATTTTTCATGAACATTAAGTCATGCGTTTTCCTCCCCAGGGACCAAAAAGGCTCGATTTTTAAAAAGTGGAAGTAACACCATTTTTAGACATGGAATTTCGTCCCGAAACTCATCCTGGTGTCCGTTTTTGCATTTGGTTTCAAAAAAAGAAATTGGCTTCAAAAAACATTTTGGTTCCTGGGCAGCAAAAAACATTTTGGTTCCTGGGCAGCATTTTTCATGAACATTAAGTCATGCGTTTTCTTCCCCAGGCACCAAAAAGGCTCGATTTTTAAAAAGTGGAAGTAACACCATTTTTAGACATGGAATTTCATCCCGAAACTCATCCTGGTGTCCGTTTTTGCATTTGGTTTTAAAAAAAAAAATTGGCTTCAAAAAACATTTTGGTTCCTGGGCAGCATTTTTCATGAACATTAAGTCATGCGTTTTCTTCCCCAGGGACCAAAAAGGCTCGATTTTTAAAAAGTGGAAGTAACACCATTTTTAGACATGGAATTTCGTCCCGAAACTCATCCTGGTGTCCGTTTTTGCATTTGGTTTCAAAAAAAGAAATTGGCTTCAAAAAACATTTTGGTTCCTGGGCAGCATTTTTCATGAACATTAAGTCATGCGTTTTCTTCCCCAGGCACCAAAAAGGCTCGATTTTTAAAAAGTGGAAGTAACACCATTTTTAGACATGGAATTTCGTCCCGAAACTCATCCTGGTGTCCGTTTTTCCATTTGGTTTCAAAAAAAAAAAATTGGCTTCAAAAAACATTTTCGTTCCTGGGCAGCATTTTTCATGAACATTAAGTCATGCATTTTCTTCCCCAGGCACCAAAAAGGCTCGATTTTTAAAAAGTGGAAGTAACACCATTTTTAGACATGGAATTTCATCCCGAAACTCATCCTGGTGTCCGTTTTTGCATTTGGTTTCAAAAAAAAAAATTGGCTTCAAAAAACATTTTGGTTCCTGGGCAGCATTTTTCATGAACATTAAGTCATGCGTTTTCTTCCCCAGGGACCAAAAAGGCTCGATTTTTAAAAAGTGGAAGTAACACCATTTTTAGACATGGAATTTCGTCCCGAAACTCATCCTGGTGTCCGTTTTTGCATTTGGTTTCAAAAAAAAAAATTGGCTTCAAAAAACATTTTGGTTCCTGGGCAGCATTTTTCATGAACATTAAGTCATGCGTTTTCTTCCCCAGGCACCAAAAAGGCCCGATTTTTAAAAAGTGGAAGTAACACCATTTTTAGACATGGAATTTCGTCCCGAAACTCATCCTGGTGTCCGTTTTTGCATTTGGTTTCAAAAAAAAAAATTGGCTTCAAAAAACATTTTGGTTCCTGGGCAGCATTTTTCATGAACATTAAGTCATGCGTTTTCTTCCCCAGGCACCAAAAAGGCTCGATTTTTAAAAAGTGGAAGTAACACCATTTTTAGACATGGAATTTCATCCCGAAACTCATCCTGGTGTCCGTTTTTGCATTTGGTTTCAAAAAAAAAAATTGGCTTCAAAAAACATTTTGGTTCCTGGGCAGCATTTTTCATGAACATTAAGTCATGCGTTTTCTTCCCCAGGGACCAAAAAGGCTCGATTTTTAAAAAGTGGAAGTAACACCATTTTTAGACATGGAATTTCGTCCCGAAACTCATCCTGGTGTCCGTTTTTGCATTTGGTTTCAAAAAAAGAAATTGGCTTCAAAAAACATTTTGGTTCCTGGGCAGCATTTTTCATGAACATTAAGTCATGCGTTTTCTTCCCCAGGCACCAAAAAGGCTCGATTTTTAAAAAGTGGAAGTAACACCATTTTTAGACATGGAATTTCGTCCCGAAACTCATCCTGGTGTCCGTTTTTGCATTTGGTTTCAAAAAAAAAAATTGGCTTCAAAAAACATTTTGGTTCCTGGGCAGCATTTTTCATGAACATTAAGTCATGCGTTTTCTTCCCCAGGCACCAAAAAGGCCCGATTTTTAAAAAGTGGAAGTAACACCATTTTTAGACATGGAATTTCGTCCCGAAACTCATCCTGGTGTCCGTTTTTGCATTTGGTTTCAAAAAAAGAAATTGGCTTCAAAAAACATTTTGGTTCCTGGGCAGCATTTTTCATGAACATTAAGTCATGCGTTTTCTTCCCCAGGCACCAAAAAGGCTTGATTTTTAAAAAGTGGAAGTAACACCATTTTTAGACATGGAATTTCGTCCCGAAACTCATCCTGGTGTCCGTTTTTGCATTTGGTTTCAAAAATAAAAAATGGCTTCAAAAAACATTTTGGTTCCTGGGCAGCATTTTTCATGAACATTAAGTCATGCGTTTTCTTCCCCAGGCACCAAAAAGGCTCGATTTTTAAAAAGTGGAAGTAACACCATTTTTAGACATGGAATTTCGTCCCGAAACTCATCCTGGTGTCCGTTTTTGCATTTGGTTTCAAAAAAAAAAATTGGCTTCAAAAAACATTTTGGTTCCTGGGCAGCATTTTTCATGAACATTAAGTCATGCGTTTTCTTCCCCAGGCACCAAAAAGGCCCGATTTTTAAAAAGTGGAAGTAACACCATTTTTAGACATGGAATTTCGTCCCGAAACTCATCCTGGTGTCCGTTTTTGCATTTGGTTTCAAAAAAAAAAATTGGCTTCAAAAAACATTTTGGTTCCTGGGCAGCATTTTTCATGAACATTAAGTCATGCGTTTTCTTCCCCAGGCACCAAAAAGGCTCGATTTTTAAAAAGTGGAAGTAACACCATTTTTAGACATGGAATTTCATCCCGAAACTCATCCTGGTGTCCGTTTTTGCATTTGGTTTCAAAAAAAAAAATTGGCTTCAAAAAACATTTTGGTTCCTGGGCAGCATTTTTCATGAACATTAAGTCATGCGTTTTCTTCCCCAGGGACCAAAAAGGCTCGATTTTTAAAAAGTGGAAGTAACACCATTTTTAGACATGGAATTTCGTCCCGAAACTCATCCTGGTGTCCGTTTTTGCATTTGGTTTCAAAAAAAGAAATTGGCTTCAAAAAACATTTTGGTTCCTGGGCAGCATTTTTCATGAACATTAAGTCATGCGTTTTCTTCCCCAGGCACCAAAAAGGCTCGATTTTTAAAAAGTGGAAGAAACACCATTTTTAGACATGGAATTTCGTCCCGAAACTCATCCTGGTGTCCGTTTTTGCATTTGGTTTCAAAAAAAAAAATTGGCTTCAAAAAACATTTTGGTTCCTGGGCAGCATTTTTCATGAACATTAAGTCATGCGTTTTCTTCCCCAGGCACCAAAAAGGCCCGATTTTTAAAAAGTGGAAGTAACACCATTTTTAGACATGGAATTTCGTCCCGAAACTCATCCTGGTGTCCGTTTTTGCATTTGGTTTCAAAAAAAAAAAAATTGGCTTCAAAAAACATTTTGGTTCCTGGGCAGCATTTTTCATGAACATTAAGTCATGCGTTTTCTTCCCCAGGCACCAAAAAGGCTCGATTTTTAAAAAGTGGAAGTAACACCATTTTTAGACATGGAATTTCGTCCCGAAACTCATCCTGGTGTCCGTTTTTGCATTTGGTTTCAAAAAAAGAAATTGGCTTCAAAAAACATTTTGGTTCCTGGGCAGCATTTTTCATGAACATTAAGTCATGCGTTTTCTTCCCCAGGCACCAAAAAGGCTTGATTTTTAAAAAGTGGAAGTAACACCATTTTTAGACATGGAATTTCGTCCCGAAACTCATCCTGGTGTCCGTTTTTGCATTTGGTTTCAAAAATAAAAAATGGCTTCAAAAAACATTTTGGTTCCTGGGCAGCATTTTTCATGAACATTAAGTCATGCGTTTTCTTCCCCAGGCACCAAAAAGGCTCGATTTTTAAAAAGTGGAAGTAACACCATTTTTAGACATGGAATTTCGTCCCGAAACTCATCCTGGTGTCCGTTTTTGCATTTGGTTTCAAAAAAAAAAATTGGCTTCAAAAAACATTTTGGTTCCTGGGCAGCATTTTTCATGAACATTAAGTCATGCGTTTTCTTCCCCAGGCACCAAAAAGGCCCGATTTTTAAAAAGTGGAAGTAACACCATTTTTAGACATGGAATTTCGTCCCGAAACTCATCCTGGTGTCCGTTTTTGCATTTGGTTTCAAAAAAAAAAAATTGGCTTCAAAAAACATTTTGGTTCCTGGGCAGCATTTTTCATGAACATTAAGTCATGCGTTTTCTTCCCCAGGCACCAAAAAGGCTCGATTTTTAAAAAGTGGAAGTAACACCATTTTTAGACATGGAATTTCATCCCGAAACTCATCCTGGTGTCCGTTTTTGCATTTGGTTTCAAAAAAAAAAATTGGCTTCAAAAAACATTTTGGTTCCTGGGCAGCATTTTTCATGAACATTAAGTCATGCGTTTTCTTCCCCAGGGACCAAAAAGGCTCGATTTTTAAAAAGTGGAAGTAACACCATTTTTAGACATGGAATTTCGTCCCGAAACTCATCCTGGTGTCCGTTTTTGCATTTGGTTTCAAAAAAAGAAATTGGCTTCAAAAAACATTTTGGTTCCTGGGCAGCATTTTTCATGAACATTAAGTCATGCGTTTTCTTCCCCAGGCACCAAAAAGGCTTGATTTTTAAAAAGTGGAAGTAACAACATTTTTAGACATGGAATTTCGTCCCGAAAGTCATCATGGTGTCCGTTTTTGCATTTGGTTTCAAAAATAAAAAATGGCTTCAAAAAACATTTTGGTTCCTGGGCAGCATTTTTCATGAACATTAAGTCATGCGTTTTCTTCCCCAGGCACCAAAAAGGCTCGATTTTTAAAAAGTGGAAGTAACACCATTTTTAGACATGGAATTTCGTCCCGAAACTCATCCTGGTGTCCGTTTTTGCATTTGGTTTCAAAAAAAAAATTGGCTTCAAAAAACATTTTGGTTCCTGGGCAGCATTTTTCATGAACATTAAGTCATGCGTTTTCTTCCCCAGGCACCAAAAAGGCCCGATTTTTAAAAAGTGGAAGTAACACCATTTTTAGACATGGAATTTCGTCCCGAAACTCATCCTGGTGTCCGTTTTTGCATTTGGTTTCAAAAAAAGAAATTGGCTTCAAAAAACATTTTGGTTCCTGGGCAGCATTTTTCATGAACATTAAGTCATGCGTTTTCTTCCCCAGGCACCAAAAAGTCTTGATTTTTAAAAAGTGGAAGTAACAACATTTTTAGACATGGAATTTCGTCCCGAAACTCATCATGGTGTCCGTTTTTGCATTTGGTTTCAAAAATAAAAAATGGCTTCAAAAAACATTTTGGTTCCTGGGCAGCATTTTTCATGAACATTAAGTCATGCGTTTTCTTCCCCAGGCACCAAAAAGGCTCGATTTTTAAAAAGTGGAAGTAACACCATTTTTAGACATGGAATTTCGTCCCGAAACTCATCCTGGTGTCCGTTTTTGCATTTGGTTTCAAAAAAAAAATTGGCTTCAAAAAACATTTTGGTTCCTGGGCAGCATTTTTCATGAACATTAAGTCATGCGTTTTCTTCCCCAGGCACCAAAAAGGCTTGATTTTTAAAAAGTGGAAGTAACAACATTTTTAGACATGGAATTTCGTCCCGAAACTCATCATGGTGTCCGTTTTTGCATTTGGTTTCAAAAATAAAAAATGGCTTCAAAAAACATTTTGGTTCCTGGGCAGCATTTTTCATGAACATTAAGTCATGCGTTTTCTTCCCCAGGCACCAAAAAGGCTCGATTTTTAAAAAGTGGAAGTAACACCATTTTTAGACATGGAATTTCGTTCCGAAACTCATCCTGGTGTCCGTTTTTGCATTTGGTTTCAAAAAAAAAAAATTGGCTTCAAAAAACATTTTGGTTCCTGGGCAGCATTTTTCATGAACATTAAGTCATGCGTTTTCTTCCCCAGGCACCAAAAAGGTTCGATTTTTAAAAAGTGGAAGTAACACCATTTTTAGACATGGAATTTCGTCCCGAAACTCATCCTGGTGTCCGTTTTTGTATTTGGTTTCAAAAAAAAAAAATTGGCTTCAAAAAACATTTTGGTTCCTGGGCAGCATTTTTCATGAACATTAAGTCATGCGTTTTCTTCCGCAGGCACCAAAAAGGCTCGATTTTTAAAAAGTGGAAGTAACACCATTTTTAGACATGGAATTTCGTCCCGAAACTCATCCTGGTGTCCGTTTTTGCATTTGGTTTCAAAAAAAAAAATTGGCTTCAAAAAACATTTTGGTTCCTGGGCAGCATTTTTCATGAACATTAAGTCATGCGTTTTCTTCCCCAGGCACCAAAAAGGCTCGATTTTTAAAAAGTGGAAGTAACACCATTTTTAGACATGGAATTTCGTCCCGAAACTCATCCTGGTGTCCGTTTTTGCATTTGGTTTCAAAAAAAGAAATTGGCTTCAAAAAACATTTTGGTTCCTGGGCAGCATTTTTCATGAACATTAAGTCATGCGTTTTCTTCCCCAGGCACCAAAAAGGCTCGATTTTTAAAAAGTGGAAGTAACACCATTTTTAGACATAGAATTTCATCCCGAAACTCATCCTGGTGTCCGTTTTTGCATTTGGTTTTAAAAAATAAAAATTGGCTTCAAAAAACATTTTGGTTCCTGGGCAGCATTTTTCATGAACATTAAGTCATGCGTTTTCTTCCCCAGGGACCAAAAAGGCTCGATTTTTAAAAAGTGGAAGTAACACCATTTTTAGACATGGAATTTCGTCCCGAAACTCATCCTGGTGTCCGTTTTTGCATTTGGTTTCAAAAAAAGAAATTGGCTTCAAAAAACATTTTGGTTCCTGGGCAGCATTTTTCATGAACATTAAGTCATGCGTTTTCTTCCCCAGGCACCAAAAAGGCTCGATTTTTAAAAAGTGGAAGTAACACCATTTTTAGACATGGAATTTCGTCCCGAAACTCATCCTGGTGTCCGTTTTTGCATTTGGTTTCAAAAATAAAAAATGGCTTCAAAAAACATTTTGGTTCCTGGGCAGCATTTTTCATGAACATTAAGTCATGCGTTTTCTTCCCCAGGCACCAAAAAGGTTCGATTTTTAAAAAGTGGAAGTAACACCATTTTTAGACATGGAATTTCGTCCCGAAACTCATCCTGGTGTCCGTTTTTGCATTTGGTTTCAAAAAAAGAAATTGGCTTCAAAAAACATTTTGGTTCCTGGGCAGCATTTTTCATGAACATTAAGTCATGCGTTTTCTTCCCCAGGGACCAAAAAGGCTCGATTTTTAAAAAGTGGAAGTAACACCATTTTTAGACATGGAATTTCGTCCCGAAACTCATCCTGGTGTCCGTTTTTGCATTTGGTTTCAAAAAAAAAAAAATTGGCTTCAAAAAACATTTTGGTTCCTGGCAGCATTTTTCATGAACATTAAGTCATGCGTTTTCTTCCCCAGGCACCAAAAAGGCTCGATTTTTAAAAAGTGGAAGTAACACCATTTTTAGACATGGAATTTCATCCCGAAACTCATCCTGGTGTCCGTTTTTGCATTTGGTTTCAAAAATAAAAAATGGCTTCAAAAAACATTTTGGTTCCTGGGCAGCATTTTTCATGAACATTAAGTCATGCGTTTTCTTCCCCAGGCACCAAAAAGGCTCGATTTTTAAAAAGTGGAAGTAACACCATTTTTAGACATGGAATTTCGTCCCGAAACTCATCCTGGTGTCCGTTTTTGCATTTGGTTTCAAAAAAAAAATTGGCTTCAAAAAACATTTTGGTTCCTGGGCAGCATTTTTCATGAACATTAAGTCATGCGTTTTCTTCCCCAGGCACCAAAAAGGCTTGATTTTTAAAAAGTGGAAGTAACAACATTTTTAGACATGGAATTTCGTCCCGAAACTCATCATGGTGTCCGTTTTTGCATTTGGTTTCAAAAATAAAAAATGGCTTCAAAAAACATTTTGGTTCCTGGGCAGCATTTTTCATGAACATTAAGTCATGCGTTTTCTTCCCCAGGCACCAAAAAGGCTCGATTTTTAAAAAGTGGAAGTAACACCATTTTTAGACATGGAATTTCGTCCCGAAACTCATCCTGGTGTCCGTTTTTGCATTTGGTTTCAAAAAAAAAATTGGCTTCAAAAAACATTTTGGTTCCTGGGCAGCATTTTTCATGAACATTAAGTCATGCGTTTTCTTCCCCAGGCACCAAAAAGGCCCGATTTTTAAAAAGTGGAAGTAACACCATTTTTAGACATGGAATTTCGTTCCGAAACTCATCCTGGTGTCCGTTTTTGCATTTGGTTTCAAAAAAAAAAAATTGGCTTCAAAAAACATTTTGGTTCCTGGGCAGCATTTTTCATGAACATTAAGTCATGCGTTTTCTTCCCCAGGCACCAAAAAGGTTCGATTTTTAAAAAGTGGAAGTAACACCATTTTTAGACATGGAATTTCGTCCCGAAACTCATCCTGGTGTCCGTTTTTGTATTTGGTTTCAAAAAAAAAAAATTGTCTTCAAAAAACATTTTGGTTCCTGGGCAGCATTTTTCATGAACATTAAGTCATGCGTTTTCTTCCCCAGGCACCAAAAAGGCTCGATTTTTAAAAAGTGGAAGTAACACCATTTTTAGACATGGAATTTCGTCCCGAAACTCATCCTGGTGTCCGTTTTTGCATTTGGTTTCAAAAAAAGAAATTGGCTTCAAAAAACATTTTGGTTCCTGGGCAGCATTTTTCATGAACATTAAGTCATGCGTTTTCTTCCCCAGGCACCAAAAAGGCTCGATTTTTAAAAAGTGGAAGTAACACCATTTTTAGACATAGAATTTCATCCCGAAACTCATCCTGGTGTCCGTTTTTGCATTTGGTTTTAAAAAATAAAAATTGGCTTCAAAAAACATTTTGGTTCCTGGGCAGCATTTTTCATGAACATTAAGTCATGCGTTTTCTTCCCCAGGGACCAAAAAGGCTCGATTTTTAAAAAGTGGAAGTAACACCATTTTTAGACATGGAATTTCGTCCCGAAACTCATCCTGGTGTCCGTTTTTGCATTTGGTTTCAAAAAAAGAAATTGGCTTCAAAAAACATTTTGGTTCCTGGGCAGCATTTTTCATGAACATTAAGTCATGCGTTTTCTTCCCCAGGCACCAAAAAGGCTCGATTTTTAAAAAGTGGAAGTAACACCATTTTTAGACATGGAATTTCGTCCCGAAACTCATCCTGGTGTCCGTTTTTGCATTTGGTTTCAAAAATAAAAAATGGCTTCAAAAAACATTTTGGTTCCTGGGCAGCATTTTTCATGAACATTAAGTCATGCGTTTTCTTCCCCAGGCACCAAAAAGGTTCGATTTTTAAAAAGTGGAAGTAACACCATTTTTAGACATGGAATTTCGTCCCGAAACTCATCCTGGTGTCCGTTTTTGCATTTGGTTTCAAAAAAAGAAATTGGCTTCAAAAAACATTTTGGTTCCTGGGCAGCATTTTTCATGAACATTAAGTCATGCGTTTTCTTCCCCAGGGACCAAAAAGGCTCGATTTTTAAAAAGTGGAAGTAACACCATTTTTAGACATGGAATTTCGTCCCGAAACTCATCCTGGTGTCCGTTTTTGCATTTGGTTTCAAAAAAAAAAAATTGGCTTCAAAAAACATTTTGGTTCCTGGCAGCATTTTTCATGAACATTAAGTCATGCGTTTTCTTCCCCAGGCACCAAAAAGGCTCGATTTTTAAAAAGTGGAAGTAACACCATTTTTAGACATGGAATTTCATCCCGAAACTCATCCTGGTGTCCGTTTTTGCATTTGGTTTCAAAAAAAAAATTGGCTTCAAAAAACATTTTGGTTCCTGGGCAGCATTTTTCATGAACATTAAGTCATGCGTTTTCTTCCCCAGGCACCAAAAAGGCTCGATTTTTAAAAAGTGGAAGTAACACCATTTTTAGACATGGAATTTCGTCCCGAAACTCATCCTGGTGTCCGTTTTTGCATTTGGTTTCAAAAAAAAAAAATTGGCTTCAAAAAACATTTTGGTTCCTGGGCAGCATTTTTCATGAACATTAAGTCATGCATTTTCTTCCCCAGGCACCAAAAAGGCTCGATTTTTAAAAAGTGGAAGTAACACCATTTTTAGACATGGAATTTCATCCCGAAACTCATCCTGGTGTCCGTTTTTGCATTTGGTTTCAAAAAAAAAAATTGGCTTCAAAAAACATTTTGGTTCCTGGGCAGCATTTTTCATGAACATTAAGTCATGCGTTTTCTTCCCCAGGGACCAAAAAGGCTCGATTTTTAAAAAGTGGAAGTAACACCATTTTTAGACATGGAATTTCGTCCCGAAACTCATCCTGGTGTCCGTTTTTGCATTTGGTTTCAAAAAAAAAAAAATTGGCTTCAAAAAACATTTTGGTTCCTGGGCAGCATTTTTCATGAACATTAAGTCATGCATTTTCTTCCCCAGGCACCAAAAAGGCTCGATTTTTAAAAAGTGGAAGTAACACCATTTTTAGACATGGAATTTCATCCCGAAACTCATCCTGGTGTCCGTTTTTGCATTTGGTTTCAAAAAAAAAAATTGGCTTCAAAAAACATTTTGGTTCCTGGGCAGCATTTTTCATGAACATTAAGTCATGCGTTTTCTTCCCCAGGGACCAAAAAGGCTCGATTTTTAAAAAGTGGAAGTAACACCATTTTTAGACATGGAATTTCGTCCCGAAACTCATCCTGGTGTCCGTTTTTGCATTTGGTTTCAAAAAAAAAAAAATTGGCTTCAAAAAACATTTTGGTTCCTGGCAGCATTTTTCATGAACATTAAGTCATGCGTTTTCTTCCCCAGGCACCAAAAAGGCTCGATTTTTAAAAAGTGGAAGTAACACCATTTTTAGACATGGAATTTCATCCCGAAACTCATCCTGGTGTCCGTTTTTGCATTTGGTTTCAAAAATAAAAAATGGCTTCAAAAAACATTTTGGTTCCTGGGCAGCATTTTTCATGAACATTAAGTCATGCGTTTTCTTCCCCAGGCACCAAAAAGGCTCGATTTTTAAAAAGTGGAAGTAACACCATTTTTAGACATGGAATTTCGTCCCGAAACTCATCCTGGTGTCCGTTTTTGCATTTGGTTTCAAAAAAAAAATTGGCTTCAAAAAACATTTTGGTTCCTGGGCAGCATTTTTCATGAACATTAAGTCATGCGTTTTCTTCCCCAGGCACCAAAAAGGCTTGATTTTTAAAAAGTGGAAGTAACAACATTTTTAGACATGGAATTTCGTCCCGAAACTCATCCTGGTGTCCGTTTTTCCATTTGGTTTCAAAAAAAGAAATTGGCTTCAAAAAACATTTTGGTTCCTGGGCAGCATTTTTCATGAACATTAAGTCATGCGTTTTCTTCCCCAGGCACCAAAAAGGCTCGATTTTTAAAAAGTGGAAGTAACACCATTTTTAGACATGGAATTTCGTCCCGAAACTCATCCTGGTGTCCGTTTTTGCATTTGGTTTCAAAAATAAAAAATGGCTTCAAAAAACATTTTGGTTCCTGGGCAGCATTTTTCATGAACATTAAGTCATGCGTTTTCTTCCCCAGGCACCAAAAAGGTTCGATTTTTAAAAAGTGGAAGTAACACCATTTTTAGACATGGAATTTCGTCCCGAAACTCATCCTGGTGTCCGTTTTTGCATTTGGTTTCAAAAAAAGAAATTGGCTTCAAAAAACATTTTGGTTCCTGGGCAGCATTTTTCATGAACATTAAGTCATGCGTTTTCTTCCCCAGGGACCAAAAAGGCTCGATTTTTAAAAAGTGGAAGTAACACCATTTTTAGACATGGAATTTCGTCCCGAAACTCATCCTGGTGTCCGTTTTTGCATTTGGTTTCAAAAAAAAAAAATTGGCTTCAAAAAACATTTTGGTTCCTGGCAGCATTTTTCATGAACATTAAGTCATGCGTTTTCTTCCCCAGGCACCAAAAAGGCTCGATTTTTAAAAAGTGGAAGTAACACCATTTTTAGACATGGAATTTCATCCCGAAACTCATCCTGGTGTCCGTTTTTGCATTTGGTTTCAAAAAAAAAATTGGCTTCAAAAAACATTTTGGTTCCTGGGCAGCATTTTTCATGAACATTAAGTCATGCGTTTTCTTCCCCAGGCACCAAAAAGGCTCGATTTTTAAAAAGTGGAAGTAACACCATTTTTAGACATGGAATTTCATCCCGAAACTCATCCTGGTGTCCGTTTTTGCATTTGGTTTCAAAAAAAAAATTGGCTTCAAAAAACATTTTGGTTCCTGGGCAGCATTTTTCATGAACATTAAGTCATGCGTTTTCTTCCCCAGGGACCAAAAAGGCTCGATTTTTAAAAAGTGGAAGTAACACCATTTTTAGACATGGAATTTCGTCCCGAAACTCATCCTGGTGTCCGTTTTTGCATTTGGTTTCAAAAAAAAAAAAAATTGGCTTCAAAAAACATTTTGGTTCCTGGCAGCATTTTTCATGAACATTAAGTCATGCGTTTTCTTCCCCAGGCACCAAAAAGGCTCGATTTTTAAAAAGTGGAAGTAACAACATTTTTAGACATGGAATTTCATCCCGAAACTCATCCTGGTGTCCGTTTTTGCATTTGGTTTCAAAAATAAAAAATGGCTTCAAAAAACATTTTGGTTCCTGGGCAGCATTTTTCATGAACATTAAGTCATGCGTTTTCTTCCCCAGGCACCAAAAAGGCTCGATTTTTAAAAAGTGGAAGTAACACCATTTTTAGACATGGAATTTCATCCCGAAACTCATCCTGGTGTCCGTTTTTGCATTTGGTTTCAAAAAAAAAAATTGGCTTCAAAAAACATTTTGGTTCCTGGGCAGCATTTTTCATGAACATTAAGTCATGCGTTTTCTTCCCCAGGGACCAAAAAGGCTCGATTTTTAAAAAGTGGAAGTAACACCATTTTTAGACATGGAATTTCGTCCCGAAACTCATCCTGGTGTCCGTTTTTGCATTTGGTTTCAAAAAAAGAAATTGGCTTCAAAAAACATTTTGGTTCCTGGGCAGCATTTTTCATGAACATTAAGTCATGCGTTTTCTTCCCCAGGCACCAAAAAGGCTTGATTTTTAAAAAGTGGAAGTAACACCATTTTTAGACATGGAATTTCGTCCCGAAACTCATCCTGGTGTCCGTTTTTGCATTTGGTTTCAAAAATAAAAAATGGCTTCAAAAAACCTTTTGGTTCCTGGGCAGCATTTTTCATGAACATTAAGTCATGCGTTTTCTTCCCCAGGCACCAAAAAGGCTCGATTTTTAAAAAGTGGAAGTAACACCATTTTTAGACATGGAATTTCGTCCCGAAACTCATCCTGGTGTCCGTTTTTGCATTTGGTTTCAAAAAAAAAAAATTGGCTTCAAAAAACATTTTGGTTCCTGGGCAGCATTTTTCATGAACATTAAGTCATGCGTTTTCTTCCCCAGGGACCAAAAAGGCTCGATTTTTAAAAAGTGGAAGTAACACCATTTTTAGACATGGAATTTCGTCCCGAAACTCATCCTGGTGTCCGTTTTTGCATTTGGTTTCAAAAAAAAAAAAATGGCTTCAAAAAACATTTTGGTTCCTGGGCAGCATTTTTCATGAACATTAAGTCATGCGTTTTCTTCCCCAGGCACCAAAAAGGCTCGATTTTTAAAAAGTGGAAGTAACACCATTTTTAGACATGGAATTTCATCCCGAAACTCATCCTGGTGTCCGTTTTTGCATTTGGTTTCAAAAAAAGAAATTGGCTTCAAAAAACATTTTGGTTCCTGGGCACCATTTTTCATGAACATTAAGTCATGCGTTTTCTTCCCCAGGCACCAAAAAGGCTTGATTTTTAAAAAGTGGAAGTAACACCATTTTTAGACATGGAATTTCATCCCGAAACTCATCCTGGTGTCCGTTTTTGCATTTGGTTTCAAAAATAAAAAATGGCTTCAAAAAACATTTTGTTTCCTGGGCAGCATTTTTCATGAACATTAAGTCATGCGTTTTCTTCCCCAGGCACCAAAAAGGCTCGATTTTTAAAAAGTGGAAGTAACACCATTTTTAGACATGGAATTTCGTCCCGAAACTCATCCTGGTGTCCGTTTTTGCATTTGGTTTCAAAAAAAAAATTGGCTTCAAAAAACATTTTGGTTCCTGGGCAGCATTTTTCATGAACATTAAGTCATGCGTTTTCTTCCCCAGGCACCAAAAAGGCCCGATTTTTAAAAAGTGGAAGTAACACCATTTTTAGACATGGAATTTCGTCCCGAAACTCATCCTGGTGTCCGTTTTTGCATTTGGTTTCAAAAAAAAAAAATTGGCTTCAAAAAACATTTTGGTTCCTGGGCAGCATTTTTCATGAACATTAAGTCATGCGTTTTCTTCCCCAGGCACCAAAAAGGTTCGATTTTTAAAAAGTGGAAGTAACACCATTTTTAGACATGGAATTTCGTCCCGAAACTCATCCTGGTGTCCGTTTTTGCATTTGGTTTCAAAAAAAAAAAAATTGGCTTCAAAAAACATTTTGGTTCCTGGGCAGCATTTTTCATGAACATTAAGTCATGCGTTTTCTTCCCCAGGCACCAAAAAGGCTCGATTTTTAAAAAGTGGAAGTAACACCATTTTTAGACATGGAATTTCGTCCCGAAACTCATCCTGGTGTCCGTTTTTGCATTTGGTTTCAAAAAAAAAAATTGGCTTCAAAAAACATTTTGGTTCCTGGGCAGCATTTTTCATGAACATTAAGTCATGCGTTTTCTTCCCCAGGCACCAAAAAGGCTCGATTTTTAAAAAGTGGAAGTAACACCATTTTTAGACATGGAATTTCGTCCCGAAACTCATCCTGGTGTCCGTTTTTGCATTTGGTTTCAAAAAAAGAAATTGGCTTCAAAAAACATTTTGGTTCCTGGGCAGCATTTTTCATGAACATTAAGTCATGCGTTTTCTTCCCCAGGCACCAAAAAGGCTCGATTTTTAAAAAGTGGAAGTAACACCATTTTTAGACATGGAATTTCATCCCGAAACTCATCCTGGTGTCCGTTTTTGCATTTGGTTTTAAAAAAAAGAAATTGGCTTCAAAAAACATTTTGGTTCCTGGGCAGCATTTTTCATGAACATTAAGTCATGCGTTTTCTTCCCCAGGGACCAAAAAGGCTCGATTTTTAAAAAGTGGAAGTAACACCATTTTTAGACATGGAATTTCGTCCCGAAACTCATCCTGGTGTCCGTTTTTGCATTTGGTTTCAAAAAAAGAAATTGGCTTCAAAAAACATTTTGGTTCCTGGGCAGCATTTTTCATGAACATTAAGTCATGCGTTTTCTTCCCCAGGCACCAAAAAGGCTCGATTTTTAAAAAGTGGAAGTAACACCATTTTTAGACATGGAATTTCGTCCCGAAACTCATCCTGGTGTCCGTTTTTGCATTTGGTTTCAAAAAAAAAAAATTGGCTTCAAAAAACATTTTGGTTCCTGGGCAGCATTTTTCATGAACATTAAGTCATGCATTTTTTTCCCCAGGCACCAAAAAGGCTCGATTTTTAAAAAGTGGAAGTAACACAATTTTTAGACATGGAATTTCATCCCGAAACTCATCCTGGTGTCCGTTTTTGCATTTGGTTTCAAAAAAAAAAATTGGCTTCAAAAAACATTTTGGTTCCTGGGCAGCATTTTTCATGAACATTAAGTCATGCGTTTTCTTCCCCAGGCACCAAAAAGGCTCGATTTTTAAAAAGTGGAAGTAACACCATTTTTAGACATGGAATTTCATCCCGAAACTCATCCTGGTGTCCGTTTTTGCATTTGGTTTCAAAAAAAAAAATTGGCTTCAAAAAACATTTTGGTTCCTGGGCAGCATTTTTCATGAACATTAAGTCATGCGTTTTCTTCCCCAGGGACCAAAAAGGCTCGATTTTTAAAAAGTGGAAGTAACACCATTTTTAGACATGGAATTTCGTCCCGAAACTCATCCTGGTGTCCGTTTTTGCATTTGGTTTCAAAAAAAGAAATTGGCTTCAAAAAACATTTTGGTTCCTGGGCAGCATTTTTCATGAACATTAAGTCATGCGTTTTCTTCCCCAGGCACCAAAAAGGCTTGATTTTTAAAAAGTGGAAGTAACACCATTTTTAGACATGGAATTTCGTCCCGAAACTCATCCTGGTGTCCGTTTTTGCATTTGGTTTCAAAAATAAAAAATGGCTTCAAAAAACATTTTGGTTCCTGGGCAGCATTTTTCATGAACATTAAGTCATGCGTTTTCTTCCCCAGGCACCAAAAAGGCTCGATTTTTAAAAAGTGGAAGTAACACCATTTTTAGACATGGAATTTCGTCCCGAAACTCATCCTGGTGTCCGTTTTTGCATTTGGTTTCAAAAAAAAAAATTGGCTTCAAAAAACATTTTGGTTCCTGGGCAGCATTTTTCATGAACATTAAGTCATGCGTTTTCTTCCCCAGGGACCAAAAAGGCCCGATTTTTAAAAAGTGGAAGTAACACCATTTTTAGACATGGAATTTCGTCCCGAATCTCATCCTGGTGTCCATTTTTGCATTTGGTTTCAAAAAAAGAAATTGGCTTCAAAAAACATTTTGGTTCCTGGGCACCATTTTTCATGAACATTAAGTCATGCGTTTTCTTCCCCAGGCACCAAAAAGGCTTGATTTTTAAAAAGTGGAAGTAACACCATTTTTAGACATGGAATTTCGTCCCGAAACTCATCCTGGTGTCCGTTTTTGCATTTGGTTTCAAAAATAAAAAATGGCTTCAAAAAACATTTTGGTTCCTGGGCAGCATTTTTCATGAACATTAAGTCATGCGTTTTCTTCCCCAGGCACCAAAAAGGCTCGATTTTTAAAAAGTGGAAGTAACACCATTTTTAGACATGGAATTTCGTCCCGAAACTCATCCTGGTGTCCGTTTTTGCATTTGGTTTCAAAAAAAAAATTGGCTTCAAAAAACATTTTGGTTCCTGGGCAGCATTTTTCATGAACATTAAGTCATGCGTTTTCTTCCCCAGGCACCAAAAAGGCCCGATTTTTAAAAAGTGGAAGTAACACCATTTTTAGACATGGAATTTCGTCCCGAAACTCATCCTGGTGTCCGTTTTTGCATTTGGTTTCAAAAAAAAAAAATTGGCTTCAAAAAACATTTTGGTTCCTGGGCAGCATTTTTCATGAACATTAAGTCATGCGTTTTCTTCCCCAGGCACCAAAAAGGTTCGATTTTTAAAAAGTGGAAGTAACACCATTTTTAGACATGGAATTTCGTCCCGAAACTCATCCTGGTGTCCGTTTTTGCATTTGGTTTCAAAAAAAAAAAAATTGGCTTCAAAAAACATTTTGGTTCCTGGGCAGCATTTTTCATGAACATTAAGTCATGCGTTTTCTTCCCCAGGCACCAAAAAGGCTCGATTTTTAAAAAGTGGAAGTAACACCATTTTTAGACATGGAATTTCGTCCCGAAACTCATCCTGGTGTCCGTTTTTGCATTTGGTTTCAAAAAAAAAAATTGGCTTCAAAAAACATTTTGGTTCCTGGGCAGCATTTTTCATGAACATTAAGTCATGCGTTTTCTTCCCCAGGCACCAAAAAGGCTCGATTTTTAAAAAGTGGAAGTAACACCATTTTTAGACATGGAATTTCGTCCCGAAACTCATCCTGGTGTCCGTTTTTGCATTTGGTTTCAAAAAAAGAAATTGGCTTCAAAAAACATTTTGGTTCCTGGGCAGCATTTTTCATGAACATTAAGTCATGCGTTTTCTTCCCCAGGCACCAAAAAGGCTCGATTTTTAAAAAGTGGAAGTAACACCATTTTTAGACATGGAATTTCATCCCGAAACTCATCCTGGTGTCCGTTTTTGCATTTGGTTTTAAAAAAAAGAAATTGGCTTCAAAAAACATTTTGGTTCCTGGGCAGCATTTTTCATGAACATTAAGTCATGCGTTTTCTTCCCCAGGGACCAAAAAGGCTCGATTTTTAAAAAGTGGAAGTAACACCATTTTTAGACATGGAATTTCGTCCCGAAACTCATCCTGGTGTCCGTTTTTGCATTTGGTTTCAAAAAAAGAAATTGGCTTCAAAAAACATTTTGGTTCCTGGGCAGCATTTTTCATGAACATTAAGTCATGCGTTTTCTTCCCCAGGCACCAAAAAGGCTCGATTTTTAAAAAGTGGAAGTAACACCATTTTTAGACATGGAATTTCGTCCCGAAACTCATCCTGGTGTCCGTTTTTGCATTTGGTTTCAAAAAAAAAAAATTGGCTTCAAAAAACATTTTGGTTCCTGGGCAGCATTTTTCATGAACATTAAGTCATGCATTTTCTTCCCCAGGCACCAAAAAGGCTCGATTTTTAAAAAGTGGAAGTAACACAATTTTTAGACATGGAATTTCATCCCGAAACTCATCCTGGTGTCCGTTTTTGCATTTGGTTTCAAAAAAAAAAATTGGCTTCAAAAAACATTTTGGTTCCTGGGCAGCATTTTTCATGAACATTAAGTCATGCGTTTTCTTCCCCAGGCACCAAAAAGGCTCGATTTTTAAAAAGTGGAAGTAACACCATTTTTAGACATGGAATTTCATCCCGAAACTCATCCTGGTGTCCGTTTTTGCATTTGGTTTCAAAAAAAAAAATTGGCTTCAAAAAACATTTTGGTTCCTGGGCAGCATTTTTCATGAACATTAAGTCATGCGTTTTCTTCCCCAGGGACCAAAAAGGCTCGATTTTTAAAAAGTGGAAGTAACACCATTTTTAGACATGGAATTTCGTCCCGAAACTCATCCTGGTGTCCGTTTTTGCATTTGGTTTCAAAAAAAGAAATTGGCTTCAAAAAACATTTTGGTTCCTGGGCAGCATTTTTCATGAACATTAAGTCATGCGTGTTCTTCCCCAGGCACCAAAAAGGCTTGATTTTTAAAAAGTGGAAGTAACACCATTTTTAGACATGGAATTTCGTCCCGAAACTCATCCTGGTGTCCGTTTTTGCATTTGGTTTCAAAAATAAAAAATGGCTTCAAAAAACATTTTGGTTCCTGGGCAGCATTTTTCATGAACATTAAGTCATGCGTTTTCTTCCCCAGGCACCAAAAAGGCTCGATTTTTAAAAAGTGGAAGTAACACCATTTTTAGACATGGAATTTCGTCCCGAAACTCATCCTGGTGTCCGTTTTTGCATTTGGTTTCAAAAAAAAAAATTGGCTTCAAAAAACATTTTGGTTCCTGGGCAGCATTTTTCATGAACATTAAGTCATGCGTTTTCTTCCCCAGGGACCAAAAAGGCCCGATTTTTAAAAAGTGGAAGTAACACCATTTTTAGACATGGAATTTCGTCCCGAAACTCATCGTGGTGTCCGTTTTTGCATTTGGTTTTAAAAAATAAAAATTGGCTTCAAAAAACATTTTGGTTCCTGGGCAGCATTTTTCATGAACATTAAGTCATGCGTTTTCTTCCCCAGGGACCAAAAAGGCTCGATTTTTAAAAAGTGGAAGTAACACCATTTTTAGACATGGAATTTCGTCCCGAAACTCATCCTGGTGTCCGTTTTTGCATTTGGTTTCAAAAAAAGAAATTGGCTTCAAAAAACATTTTGGTTCCTGGGCAGCATTTTTCATGAACATTAAGTCATGCGTTTTCTTCCCCAGGCACCAAAAAGGCTCGATTTTTAAAAAGTGGAAGTAACACCATTTTTAGACATGGAATTTCGTCCCGAAACTCATCCTGGTGTCCGTTTTTGCATTTGGTTTCAAAAATAAAAAATGGCTTCAAAAAACATTTTGGTTCCTGGGCAGCATTTTTCATGAACATTAAGTCATGCGTTTTCTTCCCCAGGCACCAAAAAGGTTCGATTTTTAAAAAGTGGAAGTAACACCATTTTTAGACATGGAATTTCGTCCCGAAACTCATCCTGGTGTCCGTTTTTGCATTTGGTTTCAAAAAAAGAAATTGGCTTCAAAAAACATTTTGGTTCCTGGGCAGCATTTTTCATGAACATTAAGTCATGCGTTTTCTTCCCCAGGGACCAAAAAGGCTCGATTTTTAAAAAGTGGAAGTAACACCATTTTTAGACATGGAATTTCGTCCCGAAACTCATCCTGGTGTCCGTTTTTGCATTTGGTTTCAAAAAAAAAAATTGGCTTCAAAAAACATTTTGGTTCCTGGGCAGCATTTTTCATGAACATTAAGTCATGCGTTTTCTTCCCCAGGCACCAAAAAGGCTCGATTTTTAAAAAGTGGAAGTAACACCATTTTTAGACATGGAATTTCGTCCCGAAACTCATCCTGGTGTCCGTTTTTGCATTTGGTTTCAAAAAAAAAAAATTGGCTTCAAAAAACATTTTGGTTCCTGGGCAGCATTTTTCATGAACATTAAGTCATGCGTTTTCTTCCCCAGGCACCAAAAAGGCTCGATTTTTAAAAAGTGGAAGTAACACCATTTTTAGACATGGAATTTCGTCCCGAAACTCATCCTGGTGTCCGTTTTTGCATTTGGTTTCAAAAAAAGAAATTGGCTTCAAAAAACATTTTGGTTCCTGGGCAGCATTTTTCATGAACATTAAGTCATGCGTTTTCTTCCCCAGGCACCAAAAAGGCTCGATTTTTAAAAAGTGGAAGTAACACCATTTTTAGACATGGAATTTCGTCCCGAAACTCATCCTGGTGTCCGTTTTTGCATTTGGTTTCAAAAATAAAAAATGGCTTCAAAAAACATTTTGGTTCCTGGGCAGCATTTTTCATGAACATTAAGTCATGCGTTTTCTTCCCCAGGCACCAAAAAGGTTCGATTTTTAAAAAGTGGAAGTAACACCATTTTTAGACATGGAATTTCGTCCCGAAACTCATCCTGGTGTCCGTTTTTGCATTTGGTTTCAAAAAAAGAAATTGGCTTCAAAAAACATTTTGGTTCCTGGGCAGCATTTTTCATGAACATTAAGTCATGCGTTTTCTTCCCCAGGCACCAAAAAGGCTCGATTTTTAAAAAGTGGAAGTAACACCATTTTTAGACATGGAATTTCATCCCGAAACTCATCCTGCTGTCCGTTTTTGCATTTGGTTTTAAAAAAAAAATTGGCTTCAAAAAACATTTTGGTTCCTGGGCAGCATTTTTCATGAACATTAAGTCATGCGTTTTCTTCCCCAGGGACCAAAAAGGCTCGATTTTTAAAAAGTGGAAGTAACACCATTTTTAGACATGGAATTTCGTCCCGAAACTCATCCTGGTGTCCGTTTTTGCATTTGGTTTCAAAAAAAAAAATTGGCTTCAAAAAACATTTTGGTTCCTGGGCAGCATTTTTCATGAACATTAAGTCATGCGTTTTCTTCCCCAGGCACCAAAAAGGCTCGATTTTTAAAAAGTGGAAGTAACACCATATTTAGACATGGAATTTCATCCCGAAACTCATCCTGGTGTCCGTTTTTGCATTTGGTTTCAAAAAAAAAAATTGGCTTCAAAAAACATTTTGGTTCCTGGGCAGCATTTTTCATGAACATTAAGTCATGCGTTTTCTTCCCCAGGCACCAAAAAGGCTTGATTTTTAAAAAGTGGAAGTAACACCATTTTTAGACATGGAATTTCGTCCCGAAACTCATCTTGGTGTCCGTTTTTGCATTTGGTTTCAAAAATAAAAAATGGTTTCAAAAAACATTTTGGTTCCTGGGCAGCATTTTTCATGAACATTAAGTCATGCGTTTTCTTCCCCAGGCACCAAAAAGGCTCGATTTTTAAAAAGTGGAAGTAACACCATTTTTAGACATGGAATTTCGTCCCGAAACTCATCCTGGTGTCCGTTTTTGCATTTGGTTTCAAAAAAAAAAATTGGCTTCAAAAAACATTTTGGTTCCTGGGCAGCATTTTTCATGAACATTAAGTCATGCGTTTTCTTCCCCAGGCACCAAAAAGGCCCGATTTTTAAAAAGTGGAAGTAACACCATTTTTAGACATGGAATTTCATCCCGAAACTCATCCTGGTGTCCGTTTTTGCATTTGGTTTCAAAAAAAAAAAATTGGCTTCAAAAAACATTTTGGTTCCTGGGCAGCATTTTTCATGAACATTAAGTCATGCGTTTTCTTCCCCAGGCACCAAAAAGGCTCGATTTTTAAAAAGTGGAAGTAACACCATTTTTAGACATAGAATTTCATCCCGAAACTCATCCTGGTGTCCGTTTTTGCATTTGGTTTTAAAAAATAAAAATTGGCTTCAAAAAACATTTTGGTTCCTGGGCAGCATTTTTCATGAACATTAAGTCATGCGTTTTCTTCCCCAGGGACCAAAAAGGCTCGATTTTTAAAAAGTGGAAGTAACACCATTTTTAGACATGGAATTTCGTCCCGAAACTCATCCTGGTGTCCGTTTTTGCATTTGGTTTCAAAAAAAAAAATTGGCTTCAAAAAACATTTTGGTTCCTGGGCAGCATTTTTCATGAACATTAAGTCATGCGTTTTCTTCCCCAGGCACCAAAAACGCCCGATTTTTAAAAAGTGGAAGTAACACCATTTTTAGACATGGAATTTCGTCCCGAAACTCATCCTGGTGTCCGTTTTTGCATTTGGTTTCAAAAAAAAAAAATTGGCTTCAAAAAACATTTTGGTTCCTGGGCAGCATTTTTCATGAACATTAAGTCATGCGTTTTCTTCCCCAGGCACCAAAAAGGCTCGATTTTTAAAAAGTGGAAGTAACACCATTTTTAGACATGGAATTTCATCCCGAAACTCATCCTGGTGTCCGTTTTTGCATTTGGTTTCAAAAAAAAAAATTGGCTTCAAAAAACATTTTGGTTCCTGGGCAGCATTTTTCATGAACATTAAGTCATGCGTTTTCTTCCCCAGGGACCAAAAAGGCTCGATTTTTAAAAAGTGGAAGTAACACCATTTTTAGACATGGAATTTCGTCCCGAAACTCATCCTGGTGTCCGTTTTTGCATTTGGTTTCAAAAAAAGAAATTGGCTTCAAAAAACATTTTGGTTCCTGGGCAGCATTTTTCATGAACATTAAGTCATGCGTTTTCTTCCCCAGGCACCAAAAAGGCTCGATTTTTAAAAAGTGGAAGTAACACCATTTTTAGACATGGAATTTCGTCCCGAAACTCATCCTGGTGTCCGTTTTTGCATTTGGTTTCAAAAAAAAAAATTGGCTTCAAAAAACATTTTGGTTCCTGGGCAGCATTTTTCATGAACATTAAGTCATGCGTTTTCTTCCCCAGGCACCAAAAAGGCCCGATTTTTAAAAAGTGGAAGTAACACCATTTTTAGACATGGAATTTCGTCCCGAAACTCATCCTGGTGTCCGTTTTTGCATTTGGTTTCAAAAAAAGAAATTGGCTTCAAAAAACATTTTGGTTCCTGGGCAGCATTTTTCATGAACATTAAGTCATGCGTTTTCTTCCCCAGGCACCAAAAAGGCTTGATTTTTAAAAAGTGGAAGTAACACCATTTTTAGACATGGAATTTCGTCCCGAAACTCATCCTGGTGTCCGTTTTTGCATTTGGTTTCAAAAATAAAAAATGGCTTCAAAAAACATTTTGGTTCCTGGGCAGCATTTTTCATGAACATTAAGTCATGCGTTTTCTTCCCCAGGCACCAAAAAGGCTCGATTTTTAAAAAGTGGAAGTAACACCATTTTTAGACATGGAATTTCGTCCCGAAACTCATCCTGGTGTCCGTTTTTGCATTTGGTTTCAAAAAAAAAAATTGGCTTCAAAAAACATTTTGGTTCCTGGGCAGCATTTTTCATGAACATTAAGTCATGCGTTTTCTTCCCCAGGCACCAAAAAGGCCCGATTTTTAAAAAGTGGAAGTAACACCATTTTTAGACATGGAATTTCGTCCCGAAACTCATCCTGGTGTCCGTTTTTGCATTTGGTTTCAAAAAAAAAAATTGGCTTCAAAAAACATTTTGGTTCCTGGGCAGCATTTTTCATGAACATTAAGTCATGCGTTTTCTTCCCCAGGCACCAAAAAGGCTCTATTTTTAAAAAGTGGAAGTAACACCATTTTTAGACATGGAATTTCATCCCGAAACTCATCCTGGTGTCCGTTTTTGCATTTGGTTTCAAAAAAAAAAATTGGCTTCAAAAAACATTTTGGTTCCTGGGCAGCATTTTTCATGAACATTAAGTCATGCGTTTTCTTCCCCAGGGACCAAAAAGGCTCGATTTTTAAAAAGTGGAAGTAACACCATTTTTAGACATGGAATTTCGTCCCGAAACTCATCCTGGTGTCCGTTTTTGCATTTGGTTTCAAAAAAAGAAATTGGCTTCAAAAAACATTTTGGTTCCTGGGCAGCATTTTTCATGAACATTAAGTCATGCGTTTTCTTCCCCAGGCACCAAAAAGGCTTGATTTTTAAAAAGTGGAAGTAACACCATTTTTAGACATGGAATTTCGTCCCGAAACTCATCCTGGTGTCCGTTTTTGCATTTGGTTTCAAAAAAAAAAATTGGCTTCAAAAAACATTTTGGTTCCTGGGCAGCATTTTTCATGAACATTAAGTCATGCGTTTTCTTCCCCAGGGACCAAAAAGGCTCGATTTTTAAAAAGTGGAAGTAACACCATTTTTAGACATGGAATTTCGTCCCGAAACTCATCCTGGTGTCCGTTTTTGCATTTGGTTTCAAAAAAAGAAATTGGCTTCAAAAAACATTTTGGTTCCTGGGCAGCATTTTTCATGAACATTAAGTCATGCGTTTTCTTCCCCAGGCACCAAAAAGGCTTGATTTTTAAAAAGTGGAAGTAACACCATTTTTAGACATGGAATTTCGTCCCGAAACTCATCCTGGTGTCCGTTTTTGCATTTGGTTTCAAAAAAAAAAATTGGCTTCAAAAAACATTTTGGTTCCTGGGCAGCATTTTTCATGAACATTAAGTCATGCGTTTTCTTCCCCAGGCACCAAAAAGGCCCGATTTTTAAAAAGTGGAAGTAACACCATTTTTAGACATGGAATTTCGTCCCGAAACTCATCCTGGTGTCCGTTTTTGCATTTGGTTTCAAAAAAAAAAAAATTGGCTTCAAAAAACATTTTGGTTCCTGGGCAGCATTTTTCATGAACATTAAGTCATGCGTTTTCTTCCCCAGGCACCAAAAAGGCTCGATTTTTAAAAAGTGGAAGTAACACCATTTTTAGACATGGAATTTCGTCCCGAAACTCATCCTGGTGTCCGTTTTTGCATTTGGTTTCAAAAAAAGAAATTGGCTTCAAAAAACATTTTGGTTCCTGGGCAGCATTTTTCATGAACATTAAGTCATGCGTTTTCTTCCCCAGGCACCAAAAAGGCTTGATTTTTAAAAAGTGGAAGTAACACCATTTTTAGACATGGAATTTCGTCCCGAAACTCATCCTGGTGTCCGTTTTTGCATTTGGTTTCAAAAATAAAAAATGGCTTCAAAAAACATTTTGGTTCCTGGGCAGCATTTTTCATGAACATTAAGTCATGCGTTTTCTTCCCCAGGCACCAAAAAGGCTCGATTTTTAAAAAGTGGAAGTAACACCATTTTTAGACATGGAATTTCGTCCCGAAACTCATCCTGGTGTCCGTTTTTGCATTTGGTTTCAAAAAAAAAAATTGGCTTCAAAAAACATTTTGGTTCCTGGGCAGCATTTTTCATGAACATTAAGTCATGCGTTTTCTTCCCCAGGCACCAAAAAGGCCCGATTTTTAAAAAGTGGAAGTAACACCATTTTTAGACATGGAATTTCGTCCCGAAACTCATCCTGGTGTCCGTTTTTGCATTTGGTTTCAAAAAAAAAAAATTGGCTTCAAAAAACATTTTGGTTCCTGGGCAGCATTTTTCATGAACATTAAGTCATGCGTTTTCTTCCCCAGGCACCAAAAAGGCTCGATTTTTAAAAAGTGGAAGTAACACCATTTTTAGACATGGAATTTCATCCCGAAACTCATCCTGGTGTCCGTTTTTGCATTTGGTTTCAAAAAAAAAAATTGGCTTCAAAAAACATTTTGGTTCCTGGGCAGCATTTTTCATGAACATTAAGTCATGCGTTTTCTTCCCCAGGCACCAAAAAGGCTCGATTTTTAAAAAGTGGAAGTAACACCATTTTTAGACATGGAATTTCGTCCCGAAACTCATCCTGGTGTCCGTTTTTGCATTTGGTTTCAAAAAAAGAAATTGGCTTCAAAAAACATTTTGGTTCCTGGGCAGCATTTTTCATGAACATTAAGTCATGCGTTTTCTTCCCCAGGCACCAAAAAGGCTTGATTTTTAAAAAGTGGAAGTAACAACATTTTTAGACATGGAATTTCGTCCCGAAAGTCATCATGGTGTCCGTTTTTGCATTTGGTTTCAAAAATAAAAAATGGCTTCAAAAAACATTTTGGTTCCTGGGCAGCATTTTTCATGAACATTAAGTCATGCGTTTTCTTCCCCAGGCACCAAAAAGGCCCGATTTTTAAAAAGTGGAAGTAACACCATTTTTAGACATGGAATTTCGTCCCGAAACTCATCCTGGTGTCCGTTTTTGCATTTGGTTTCAAAAAAAGAAATTGGCTTCAAAAAACATTTTGGTTCCTGGGCAGCATTTTTCATGAACATTAAGTCATGCGTTTTCTTCCCCAGGCACCAAAAAGGCTTGATTTTTAAAAAGTGGAAGTAACAACATTTTTAGACATGGAATTTCGTCCCGAAACTCATCATGGTGTCCGTTTTTGCATTTGGTTTCAAAAAAAAAAAATTGGCTTCAAAAAACATTTTGGTTCCTGGGCAGCATTTTTCATGAACATTAAGTCATGCGTTTTCTTCCCCAGGCACCAAAAAGGTTCGATTTTTAAAAAGTGGAAGTAACACCATTTTTAGACATGGAATTTCGTCCCGAAACTCATCCTGGTGTCCGTTTTTGTATTTGGTTTCAAAAAAAAAAAAATTGGCTTCAAAAAACATTTTGGTTCCTGGGCAGCATTTTTCATGAACATTAAGTCATGCGTTTTCTTCCCCAGGCACCAAAAAGGCTCGATTTTTAAAAAGTGGAAGTAACACCATTTTTAGACATGGAATTTCGTCCCGAAACTCATCCTGGTGTCCGTTTTTGCATTTGGTTTCAAAAAAAAAAATTGGCTTCAAAAAACATTTTGGTTCCTGGGCAGCATTTTTCATGAACATTAAGTCATGCGTTTTCTTCCCCAGGCACCAAAAAGGCTCGATTTTTAAAAAGTGGAAGTAACACCATTTTTAGACATGGAATTTCGTCCCGAAACTCATCCTGGTGTCCGTTTTTGCATTTGGTTTCAAAAAAAGAAATTGGCTTCAAAAAACATTTTGGTTCCTGGGCAGCATTTTTCATGAACATTAAGTCATGCGTTTTCTTCCCCAGGCACCAAAAAGGCTCGATTTTTAAAAAGTGGAAGTAACACCATTTTTAGACATGGAATTTCGTCCCGAAACTCATCCTGGTGTCCGTTTTTGCATTTGGTTTCAAAAAAAGAAATTGGCTTCAAAAAACATTTTGGTTCCTGGGCAGCATTTTTCATGAACATTAAGTCATGCGTTTTCTTCCCCAGGCACCAAAAAGGCTCGATTTTTAAAAAGTGGAAGTAACACCATTTTTAGACATGGAATTTCGTCCCGAAACTCATCCTGGTGTCCGTTTTTGCATTTGGTTTCAAAAATAAAAAATGGCTTCAAAAAACATTTTGGTTCCTGGGCAGCATTTTTCATGAACATTAAGTCATGCGTTTTCTTCCCCAGGTACCAAAAAGGTTCGATTTTTAAAAAGTGGAAGTAACACCATTTTTAGACATGGAATTTCGTCCCGAAACTCATCCTGGTGTCCGTTTTTGCATTTGGTTTCAAAAAAAAAAATTGGCTTCAAAAAACATTTTGGTTCCTGGGCAGCATTTTTCATGAACATTAAGTCATGCGTTTTCTTCCCCAGGGACCAAAAAGGCTCGATTTTTAAAAAGTGGAAGTAACACCATTTTTAGACATGGAATTTCGTCCCGAAACTCATCCTGGTGTCCGTTTTTGCATTTGGTTTCAAAAAAAAAAAATTGGCTTCAAAAAACATTTTGGTTCCTGGGCAGCATTTTTCATGAACATTAAGTCATGCGTTTTCTTCCCCAGGCACCAAAAAGGCTCGATTTTTAAAAAGTGGAAGTAACACCATTTTTAGACATGGAATTTCGTCCCGAAACTCATCCTGGTGTCCGTTTTTGCATTTGGTTTCAAAAAAAAAAAAATTGGCTTCAAAAAACATTTTGGTTCCTGGGCAGCATTTTTCATGAACATTAAGTCATGCATTTTCTTCCCCAGGCACCAAAAAGGCTCGATTTTTAAAAAGTGGAAGTAACACCATTTTTAGACATGGAATTTCATCCCGAAACTCATCCTGGTGTCCGTTTTTGCATTTGGTTTCAAAAAAAAAAATTGGCTTCAAAAAACATTTTGGTTCCTGGGCAGCATTTTTCATGAACATTAAGTCATGCGTTTTCTTCCCCAGGGACCAAAAAGGCTCGATTTTTAAAAAGTGGAAGTAACACCATTTTTAGACATGGAATTTCGTCCCGAAACTCATCCTGGTGTCCGTTTTTGCATTTGGTTTCAAAAAAAGAAATTGGCTTCAAAAAACATTTTGGTTCCTGGGCAGCATTTTTCATGAACATTAAGTCATGCGTTTTCTTCCCCAGGCACCAAAAAGGCTTGATTTTTAAAAAGTGGAAGTAACACCATTTTTAGACATGGAATTTCGTCCCGAAACTCATCCTGGTGTCCGTTTTTGCATTTGGTTTCAAAAATAAAAAATGGCTTCAAAAAACCTTTTGGTTCCTGGGCAGCATTTTTCATGAACATTAAGTCATGCGTTTTCTTCCCCAGGCACCAAAAAGGCTCGATTTTTAAAAAGTGGAAGTAACACCATTTTTAGACATGGAATTTCATCCCGAAACTCATCCTGGTGTCCGTTTTTGCATTTGGTTTCAAAAAAAAAAATTGGCTTCAAAAAACATTTTGGTTCCTGGGCAGCTTTTTTCATGAACATTAAGTCATGCGTTTTCTTCCCCAGGCACCAAAAAGGCTCGATTTTTAAAAAGTGGAAGTAACACCATTTTTAGACATGGAATTTCGTCCCGAAACTCATCCTGGTGTCCGTTTTTGCATTTGGTTTCAAAAATAAAAAATGGCTTCAAAAAACATTTTGGTTCCTGGGCAGCATTTTTCATGAACATTAAGTCATGTGTTTTCTTCCCCAGGCACCAAAAAGGTTCGATTTTTAAAAAGTGGAAGTAACACCATTTTTAGACATGGAATTTCGTCCCGAAACTCATCCTGGTGTCCGTTTTTGCATTTGGTTTCAAAAAAAGAAATTGGCTTCAAAAAACATTTTGGTTCCTGGGCAGCATTTTTCATGAACATTAAGTCATGCGTTTTCTTCCCCAGGGACCAAAAAGGCTCGATTTTTAAAAAGTGGAAGTAACACCATTTTTAGACATGGAATTTCATCCCGAAACTCATCCTGGTGTCCGTTTTTGCATTTGGTTTCAAAAAAAAAAATTGGCTTCAAAAAACATTTTGGTTCCTGGGCAGCATTTTTCATGAACATTAAGTCATGCGTTTTCTTCCCCAGGGACCAAAAAGGCTCGATTTTTAAAAAGTGGAAGTAACACCATTTTTAGACATGGAATTTCGTCCCGAAACTCATCCTGGTGTCCGTTTTTGCATTTGGTTTCAAAAAAAAAAAATTGGCTTCAAAAAACATTTTGGTTCCTGGGCAGCATTTTTCATGAACATTAAGTCATGCATTTTCTTCCCCAGGGACCAAAAAGGCTCGATTTTTAAAAAGTGGAAGTAACACCATTTTTAGACATGGAATTTCGTCCCGAAACTCATCCTGGTGTCCGTTTTTGCATTTGGTTTCAAAAAAAGAAATTGGCTTCAAAAAACATTTTGGTTCCTGGGCAGCATTTTTCATGAACATTAAGTCATGCGTTTTCTTCCCCAGGCACCAAAAAGGCTTGATTTTTAAAAAGTGGAAGTAACACCATTTTTAGACATGGAATTTCGTCCCGAAACTCATCCTTGTGTCCGTTTTTGCATTTGGTTTCAAAAATAAAAAATGGCTTCAAAAAACCTTTTGGTTCCTGGGCAGCATTTTTCATGAACATTAAGTCATGCGTTTTCTTCCCCAGGCACCAAAAAGGCTCGATTTTTAAAAAGTGGAAGTAACACCATTTTTAGACATGGAATTTCGTCCCGAAACTCATCCTGGTGTCCGTTTTTGCATTTGGTTTCAAAAAAAAAAAAATTGGCTTCAAAAAACATTTTGGTTCCTGGGCAGCATTTTTCATGAACATTAAGTCATGCGTTTTCTTCCCCAGGGACCAAAAAGGCTCGATTTTTAAAAAGTGGAAGTAACACCATTTTTAGACATGGAATTTCGTCCCGAAACTCATCCTGGTGTCCGTTTTTGCATTTGGTTTCAAAAAAAGAAATTGGCTTCAAAAAACATTTTGGTTCCTGGGCAGCATTTTTCATGAACATTAAGTCATGCGTTTTCTTCCCCAGGCACCAAAAAGGCTCGATTTTTAAAAAGTGGAAGTAACACCATTTTTAGACATGGAATTTCGTCCCGAAACTCATCCTGGTCTCCGTTTTTGCATTTGGTTTCAAAAATAAAAAATGGCTTCAAAAAACATTTTGGTTCCTGGGCAGCATTTTTCATGAACATTAAGTCATGCGTTTTCTTCCCCAGGCACCAAAAAGGCTCGATTTTTAAAAAGTGGAAGTAACACCATTTTTAGACATGGAATTTCGTCCCGAAACTCATCCTGGTGTCCGTTTTTGCATTTGGTTTCAAAAAAAAAATTGGCTTCAAAAAACATTTTGGTTCCTGGGCAGCATTTTTCATGAACATTAAGTCATGCGTTTTCTTCCCCAGGCACCAAAAAGGCCCGATTTTTAAAAAGTGGAAGTAACACCATTTTTAGACATGGAATTTCGTCCCGAAACTCATCCTGGTGTCCGTTTTTTCATTTGGTTTCAAAAAAAAAAAATGGCTTCAGAAAACATTTTGGTTCCTGGGCTGCATTTTTCATGAACATTAAGTCATGCGTTTTCTTCCCCAGGCACCAAAAAGGCTCGATTTTTAAAAAGTGGAAGTAACACCATTTTTAGACATGGAATTTCATCCCGAAACTCATCCTGGTGTCCGTTTTTGCATTTGGTTTCAAAAAAAAAAATTGGCTTCAAAAAACATTTTGGTTCCTGGGCAGCATTTTTCATGAACATTAAGTCATGCGTTTTCTTCCCCAGGGACCAAAAAGGCTCGATTTTTAAAAAGTGGAAGTAACACCATTTTTAGACATGGAATTTCGTCCCGAAACTCATCCTGGTGTCCGTTTTTGCATTTGGTTTCAAAAAAAGAAATTGGCTTCAAAAAACATTTTGGTTCCTGGGCACCATTTTTCATGAACATTAAGTCATGCGTTTTCTTCCCCAGGCACCAAAAAGGCTTGATTTTTAAAAAGTGGAAGTAACACCATTTTTAGACATGGAATTTCGTCCCGAAACTCATCCTGGTGTCCGTTTTTGCATTTGGTTTCAAAAATAAAAAATGGCTTCAAAAAACATTTTGTTTCCTGGGCAGCATTTTTCATGAACATTAAGTCATGCGTTTTCTTCCCCAGGCACCAAAAAGGCTCGATTTTTAAAAAGTGGAAGTAACACCATTTTTAGACATGGAATTTCGTCCCGAAACTCATCCTGGTGTCCGTTTTTGCATTTGGTTTCAAAAAAAAAATTGGCTTCAAAAAACATTTTGGTTCCTGGGCAGCATTTTTCATGAACATTAAGTCATGCGTTTTCTTCCCCAGGCACCAAAAAGGCCCGATTTTTAAAAAGTGGAAGTAACACCATTTTTAGACATGGAATTTCGTCCCGAAACTCATCCTGGTGTCCGTTTTTGCATTTGGTTTCAAAAAAAAAAAAATTGGCTTCAAAAAACATTTTGGTTCCTGGGCAGCATTTTTCATGAACATTAAGTCATGCGTTTTCTTCCCCAGGCACCAAAAAGGCTCGATTTTTAAAAAGTGGAAGTAACACCATTTTTAGACATGGAATTTCGTCCCGAAACTCATCCTGGTGTCCGTTTTTGCATTTGGTTTCAAAAAAAAAAATTGGCTTCAAAAAACATTTTGGTTCCTGGGCAGCATTTTTCATGAACATTAAGTCATGCGTTTTCTTCCCCAGGCACCAAAAAGGCTCGATTTTTAAAAAGTGGAAGTAACACCATTTTTAGACATGGAATTTCGTCCCGAAACTCATCCTGGTGTCCGTTTTTGCATTTGGTTTCAAAAATAAAAAATGGCTTCAAAAAACATTTTGGTTCCTGGGCAGCATTTTTCATGAACATTAAGTCATGCGTTTTCTTCCCCAGGCACCAAAAAGGCTCGATTTTTAAAAAGTGGAAGTAACACCATTTTTAGACATGGAATTTCGTCCCGAAACTCATCCTGGTGTCCGTTTTTGCATTTGGTTTCAAAAATAAAAAATGGCTTCAAAAAACATTTTGGTTCCTGGGCAGCATTTTTCATGAACATTAAGTCATGCGTTTTCTTCCCCAGGGACCAAAAAGGCTCGATTTTTAAAAAGTGGAAGTAACACCATTTTTAGACATGGAATTTCGTCCCGAAACTCATCCTGGTGTCCGTTTTTGCATTTGGTTTCAAAAAAAGAAATTGGCTTCAAAAAACATTTTGGTTCCTGGGCAGCATTTTTCATGAACATTAAGTCATGCGTTTTCTTCCCCAGACACCAAAAAGGCTTGATTTTTAAAAAGTGGAAGTAACACCATTTTTAGACATGGAATTTCGTCCCGAAACTCATCCTGGTGTCCGTTTTTGCATTTGGTTTCAAAAATAAAAAATGGCTTCAAAAAACCTTTTGGTTCCTGGGCAGCATTTTTCATGAACATTAAGTCATGCGTTTTCTTCCCCAGGCACCAAAAAGGCTCGATTTTTAAAAAGTGGAAGTAACACCATTTTTAGACATGGAATTTCGTCCCGAAACTCATCCTGGTGTCCGTTTTTGCATTTGGTTTCAAAAAAAAAAAATTGGCTTCAAAAAACATTTTGGTTCCTGGGCAGCATTTTTCATGAACATTAAGTCATGCGTTTTCTTCCCCAGGGACCAAAAAGGCTCGATTTTTAAAAAGTGGAAGTAACACCATTTTTAGACATGGAATTTCGTCCCGAAACTCATCCTGGTGTCCGTTTTTGCATTTGGTTTCAAAAAAAGAAATTGGCTTCAAAAAACATTTTGGTTCCTGGGCAGCATTTTTCATGAACATTAAGTCATGCGTTTTCTTCCCCAGGCACCAAAAAGGCTCGATTTTTAAAAAGTGGAAGTAACACCATTTTTAGACATGGAATTTCGTCCCGAAACTCATCCTGGTGTCCGTTTTTGCATTTGGTTTCAAAAATAAAAAATGGCTTCAAAAAACATTTTGGTTCCTGGGCAGCATTTTTCATGAACATTAAGTCATGCGTTTTCTTCCCCAGGCACCAAAAAGGCTCGATTTTTAAAAAGTGGAAGTAACACCATTTTTAGACATGGAATTTCGTCCCGAAACTCATCCTGGTGTCCGTTTTTGCATTTGGTTTCAAAAAAAAAAATTGGCTTCAAAAAACATTTTGGTTCCTGGGCAGCATTTTTCATGAACATTAAGTCATGCGTTTTCTTCCCCAGGCACCAAAAAGGCCCGATTTTTAAAAAGTGGAAGTAACACCATTTTTAGACATGGAATTTCGTCCCGAAACTCATCCTGGTGTCCGTTTTTGCATTTGGTTTCAAAAAAAAAAAATGGCTTCAAAAAACATTTTGGTTCCTGGGCAGCATTTTTCATGAACATTAAGTCATGCGTTTTCTTCCCCAGGCACCAAAAAGGCTCGATTTTTAAAAAGTGGAAGTAACACCATTTTTAGACATGGAATTTCATCCCGAAACTCATCCTGGTGTCCGTTTTTGCATTTGGTTTCAAAAAAAAAAATTGGCTTCAAAAAACATTTTGGTTCCTGGGCAGCATTTTTCATGAACATTAAGTCATGCGTTTTCTTCCCCAGGGACCAAAAAGGCTCGATTTTTAAAAAGTGGAAGTAACACCATTTTTAGACATGGAATTTCGTCCCGAAACTCATCCTGGTGTCCGTTTTTGCATTTGGTTTCAAAAAAAGAAATTGGCTTCAAAAAACATTTTGGTTCCTGGGCACCATTTTTCATGAACATTAAGTCATGCGTTTTCTTCCCCAGGCACCAAAAAGGCTTGATTTTTAGAAAGTGGAAGTAACACCATTTTTAGACATGGAATTTCGTCCCGAAACTCATCCTGGTGTCCGTTTTTGCATTTGGTTTCAAAAATAAAAAATGGCTTCAAAAAACATTTTGTTTCCTGGGCAGCATTTTTCATGAACATTAAGTCATGCGTTTTCTTCCCCAGGCACCAAAAAGGCTCGATTTTTAAAAAGTGGAAGTAACACCATTTTTAGACATGGAATTTCGTCCCGAAACTCATCCTGGTGTCCGTTTTTGCATTTGGTTTCAAAAAAAAAATTGGCTTCAAAAAACATTTTGGTTCCTGGGCAGCATTTTTCATGAACATTAAGTCATGCGTTTTCTTCCCCAGGCACCAAAAAGGCCCGATTTTTAAAAAGTGGAAGTAACACCATTTTTAGACATGGAATTTCGTCCCGAAACTCATCCTGGTGTCCGTTTTTGCATTTGGTTTCAAAAAAAAAAAATTGGCTTCAAAAAACATTTTGGTTCCTGGGCAGCATTTTTCATGAACATTAAGTCATGCGTTTTCTTCCCCAGGCACCAAAAAGGTTCGATTTTTAAAAAGTGGAAGTAACACCATTTTTAGACATGGAATTTCGTCCCGAAACTCATCCTGGTGTCCGTTTTTGCATTTGGTTTCAAAAAAAAAAAAATTGGCTTCAAAAAACATTTTGGTTCCTGGGCAGCATTTTTCATGAACATTAAGTCATGCGTTTTCTTCCCCAGGCACCAAAAAGGCTCGATTTTTAAAAAGTGGAAGTAACACCATTTTTAGACATGGAATTTCGTCCCGAAACTCATCCTGGTGTCCGTTTTTGCATTTGGTTTCAAAAAAAAAAATTGGCTTCAAAAAACATTTTGGTTCCTGGGCAGCATTTTTCATGAACATTAAGTCATGCGTTTTCTTCCCCAGGCACCAAAAAGGCTCGATTTTTAAAAAGTGGAAGTAACACCATTTTTAGACATGGAATTTCGTCCCGAAACTCATCCTGGTGTCCGTTTTTGCATTTGGTTTCAAAAATAAAAAACGGCTTCAAAAAACATTTTGGTTCCTGGGCAGCATTTTTCATGAACATTAAGTCATGCGTTTTCTTCCCCAGGCACCAAAAAGGCTCGATTTTTAAAAAGTGGAAGTAACACCATTTTTAGACATGGAATTTCGTCCCGAAACTCATCCTGGTGTCCGTTTTTGCATTTGGTTTCAAAAATAAAAAATGGCTTCAAAAAACATTTTGGTTCCTGGGCAGCATTTTTCATGAACATTAAGTCATGCGTTTTCTTCCCCAGGCACCAAAAAGGCTCGATTTTTAAAAAGTGGAAGTAACACCATTTTTAGACATGGAATTTCGTCCCGAAACTCATCCTGGTGTCCGTTTTTGCATTTGGTTTCAAAAAAAAAAATTGGATTCAAAAAACATTTTGGTTCCTGGGCAGCATTTTTCATGAACATTAAGTCATGCGTTTTCTTCCCCAGGCACCAAAAAGGCTCGATTTTTAAAAAGTGGAAGTAACACCATTTTTAGACATGGAATTTCGTCCCGAAACTCATCCTGGTGTCCGTTTTTGCATTTGGTTTCAAAAAAAAAAATTGGCTTCAAAAAACATTTTGGTTCCTGGGCAGCATTTTTCATGAACATTAAGTCATGCGTTTTCTTCCCCAGGGACCAAAAAGGCCCGATTTTTAAAAAGTGGAAGTAACACCATTTTTAGACATGGAATTTCGTCCCGAAACTCATCGTGGTGTCCGTTTTTGCATTTGGTTTTAAAAAATAAAAATTGGCTTCAAAAAACATTTTGGTTCCTGGGCAGCATTTTTCATGAACATTAAGTCATGCGTTTTCTTCCCCAGGGACCAAAAAGGCTCGATTTTTAAAAAGTGGAAGTAACACCATTTTTAGACATGGAATTTCGTCCCGAAACTCATCCTGGTGTCCGTTTTTGTATTTGGTTTCAAAAAAAGAAATTGGCTTCAAAAAACATTTTGGTTCCTGGGCAGCATTTTTCATGAACATTAAGTCATGCGTTTTCTTCCCCAGGCACCAAAAAGGCTCGATTTTTAAAAAGTGGAAGTAACACCATTTTTAGACATGGAATTTCGTCCCGAAACTCATCCTGGTGTCCGTTTTTGCATTTGGTTTCAAAAAAAAAAATTGGCTTCAAAAAACATTTTGGTTCCTGGGCAGCATTTTTCATGAACATTAAGTCATGCGTTTTCTTCCCCAGGGACCAAAAAGGCTCGATTTTTAAAAAGTGGAAGTAACACCATTTTTAGACATGGAATTTCGTCCCGAAACTCATCCTGGTGTCCGTTTTTGCATTTGGTTTCAAAAAAAAAATTGGCTTCAAAAAACATTTTGGTTCCTGGGCAGCATTTTTCATGAACATTAAGTCATGCGTTTTCTTCCCCAGGCACCAAAAAGGTTCGATTTTTAAAAAGTGGAAGTAACACCATTTTTAGACATGGAATTTCGTCCCGAAACTCATCCTGGTGTCCGTTTTTGCATTTGGTTTCAAAAAAAAAAAAATTGGCTTCAAAAAACATTTTGGTTCCTGGGCAGCATTTTTCATGAACATTAAGTCATGCGTTTTCTTCCCCAGGCACCAAAAAGGCTCGATTTTTAAAAAGTGGAAGTAACACCATTTTTAGACATGGAATTTCGTCCCGAAACTCATCCTGGTGTCCGTTTTTGCATTTGGTTTCAAAAAAAAAAATTGGCTTCAAAAAACATTTTGGTTCCTGGGCAGCATTTTTCATGAACATTAAGTCATGCGTTTTCTTCCCCAGGCACCAAAAAGGCTCGATTTTTAAAAAGTGGAAGTAACACCATTTTTAGACATGGAATTTCGTCCCGAAACTCATCCTGGTGTCCGTTTTTGCATTTGGTTTCAAAAATAAAAAATGGCTTCAAAAAACATTTTGGTTCCTGGGCACCATTTTTCATGAACATTAAGTCATGCGTTTTCTTCCCCAGGCACCAAAAAGGTTCGATTTTTAAAAAGTGGAAGTAACACCATTTTTAGACATGGAATTTCGTCCCGAAACTCATCCTGGTGTCCGTTTTTGCATTTGGTTTCAAAAATAAAAAATGGCTTCAAAAAACATTTTGGTTCCTGGGCAGCATTTTTCATGAACATTAAGTCATGCGTTTTCTTCCCCAGGCACCAAAAAGGCTCGATTTTTAAAAAGTGGAAGTAACACCATTTTTAGACATGGAATTTCGTCCCGAAACTCATCCTGGTGTCCGTTTTTGCATTTGGTTTCAAAAATAAAAAATGGCTTCAAAAAACATTTTGGTTCCTGGGCAGCATTTTTCATGAACATTAAGTCATGCGTTTTCTTCCCCAGGCACCAAAAAGGCTCGATTTTTAAAAAGTGGAAGTAACACCATTTTTAGACATGGAATTTCGTCCCGAAACTCATCCTGGTGTCCGTTTTTGCATTTGGTTCCAAAAATAAAAAATGGCTTCAAAAAACATTTTGGTTCCTGGGCAGCATTTTTCATGAACATTAAGTCATGCGTTTTCTTCCCCAGGCACCAAAAAGGCTCGATTTTTAAAAAGTGGAAGTAACACCATTTTTAGACATGGAATTTCGTCCCGAAACTCATCCTGGTGTCCGTTTTTGCATTTGGTTTCAAAAAAAAAAATTGGCTTCAAAAAACATTTTGGTTCCTGGGCAGCATTTTTCATGAACATTAAGTCATGCGTTTTCTTCCCCAGGGACCAAAAAGGCCCGATTTTTAAAAAGTGGAAGTAACACCATTTTTAGACATGGAATTTCGTCCCGAAACTCATCGTGGTGTCCGTTTTTGCATTTGGTTTTAAAAAATAAAAATTGGCTTCAAAAAACATTTTGGTTCCTGGGCAGCATTTTTCATGAACATTAAGTCATGCGTTTTCTTCCCCAGGGACCAAAAAGGCTCGATTTTTAAAAAGTGGAAGTAACACCATTTTTAGACATGGAATTTCGTCCCGAAACTCATCCTGGTGTCCGTTTTTGTATTTGGTTTCAAAAAAAGAAATTGGCTTCAAAAAACATTTTGGTTCCTGGGCAGCATTTTTCATGAACATTAAGTCATGCGTTTTCTTCCCCAGGCACCAAAAAGGCTCGATTTTTAAAAAGTGGAAGTAACACCATTTTTAGACATGGAATTTCGTCCCGAAACTCATCCTGGTGTCCGTTTTTGCATTTGGTTTCAAAAAAAAAAATTGGCTTCAAAAAACATTTTGGTTCCTGGGCAGCATTTTTCATGAACATTAAGTCATGCGTTTTCTTCCCCAGGGACCAAAAAGGCTCGATTTTTAAAAAGTGGAAGTAACACCATTTTTAGACATGGAATTTCGTCCCGAAACTCATCCTGGTGTCCGTTTTTGCATTTGGTTTCAAAAAAAAAATTGGCTTCAAAAAACATTTTGGTTCCTGGGCAGCATTTTTCATGAACATTAAGTCATGCGTTTTCTTCCCCAGGGACCAAAAAGGCTCGATTTTTAAAAAGTGGAAGTAACACCATTTTTAGACATGGAATTTCGTCCCGAAACTCATCCTGGTGTCCGTTTTTGCATTTGGTTTCAAAAAAAAAAATTGGCTTCAAAAAACATTTTGGTTCCTGGGCAGCATTTTTCATGAACATTAAGTCATGCGTTTTCTTCCCCAGGCACCAAAAAGGCTCGATTTTTAAAAAGTGGAAGTAACACCATTTTTAGACATGGAATTTCGTCCCGAAACTCATCCTGGTGTCCGTTTTTGCATTTGGTTTCAAAAAAAAAAAATTGGCTTCAAAAAACATTTTGGTTCCTGGGCAGCATTTTTCATGAACATTAAGTCATGCGTTTTCTTCCCCAGGCACCAAAAAGGCTCGATTTTTAAAAAGTGGAAGTAACACCATTTTTAGACATGGAATTTCGTCCCGAAACTCATCCTGGTGTCCGTTTTTGCATTTGGTTTCAAAAAAAGAAATTGGCTTCAAAAAACATTTTGGTTCCTGGGCAGCATTTTTCATGAACATTAAGTCATGCGTTTTCTTCCCCAGGCACCAAAAAGGCTCGATTTTTAAAAAGTGGAAGTAACACCATTTTTAGACATAGAATTTCATCCCGAAACTCATCCTGGTGTCCGTTTTTGCATTTGGTTTTAAAAAATAAAAATTGGCTTCAAAAAACATTTTGGTTCCTGGGCAGCATTTTTCATGAACATTAAGTCATGCGTTTTCTTCCCCAGGGACCAAAAAGGCTCGATTTTTAAAAAGTGGAAGTAACACCATTTTTAGACATGGAATTTCGTCCCGAAACTCATCCTGGTGTCCGTTTTTGCATTTGGTTTCAAAAAAAGAAATTGGCTTCAAAAAACATTTTGGTTCCTGGGCAGCATTTTTCATGAACATTAAGTCATGCGTTTTCTTCCCCAGGCACCAAAAAGGCTCGATTTTTAAAAAGTGGAAGTAACACCATTTTTAGACATGGAATTTCGTCCCGAAACTCATCCTGGTGTCCGTTTTTGCATTTGGTTCCAAAAATAAAAAATGGCTTCAAAAAACATTTTGGTTCCTGGGCAGCATTTTTCATGAACATTAAGTCATGCGTTTTCTTCCCCAGGCACCAAAAAGGCTCGATTTTTAAAAAGTGGAAGTAACACCATTTTTAGACATGGAATTTCGTCCCGAAACTCATCCTGGTGTCCGTTTTTGCATTTGGTTTCAAAAAAAAAAATTGGCTTCAAAAAACATTTTGGTTCCTGGGCAGCATTTTTCATGAACATTAAGTCATGCGTTTTCTTCCCCAGGGACCAAAAAGGCCCGATTTTTAAAAAGTGGAAGTAACACCATTTTTAGACATGGAATTTCGTCCCGAAACTCATCGTGGTGTCCGTTTTTGCATTTGGTTTTAAAAAATAAAAATTGGCTTCAAAAAACATTTTGGTTCCTGGGCAGCATTTTTCATGAACATTAAGTCATGCGTTTTCTTCCCCAGGGACCAAAAAGGCTCGATTTTTAAAAAGTGGAAGTAACACCATTTTTAGACATGGAATTTCGTCCCGAAACTCATCCTGGTGTCCGTTTTTGTATTTGGTTTCAAAAAAAGAAATTGGCTTCAAAAAACATTTTGGTTCCTGGGCAGCATTTTTCATGAACATTAAGTCATGCGTTTTCTTCCCCAGGCACCAAAAAGGCTCGATTTTTAAAAAGTGGAAGTAACACCATTTTTAGACATGGAATTTCGTCCCGAAACTCATCCTGGTGTCCGTTTTTGCATTTGGTTTCAAAAAAAAAAATTGGCTTCAAAAAACATTTTGGTTCCTGGGCAGCATTTTTCATGAACATTAAGTCATGCGTTTTCTTCCCCAGGGACCAAAAAGGCTCGATTTTTAAAAAGTGGAAGTAACACCATTTTTAGACATGGAATTTCGTCCCGAAACTCATCCTGGTGTCCGTTTTTGCATTTGGTTTCAAAAAAAAAATTGGCTTCAAAAAACATTTTGGTTCCTGGGCAGCATTTTTCATGAACATTAAGTCATGCGTTTTCTTCCCCAGGGACCAAAAAGGCTCGATTTTTAAAAAGTGGAAGTAACACCATTTTTAGACATGGAATTTCGTCCCGAAACTCATCCTGGTGTCCGTTTTTGCATTTGGTTTCAAAAAAAAAAATTGGCTTCAAAAAACATTTTGGTTCCTGGGCAGCATTTTTCATGAACATTAAGTCATGCGTTTTCTTCCCCAGGCACCAAAAAGGCTCGATTTTTAAAAAGTGGAAGTAACACCATTTTTAGACATGGAATTTCGTCCCGAAACTCATCCTGGTGTCCGTTTTTGCATTTGGTTTCAAAAAAAAAAAATTGGCTTCAAAAAACATTTTGGTTCCTGGGCAGCATTTTTCATGAACATTAAGTCATGCGTTTTCTTCCCCAGGCACCAAAAAGGCTCGATTTTTAAAAAGTGGAAGTAACACCATTTTTAGACATGGAATTTCGTCCCGAAACTCATCCTGGTGTCCGTTTTTGCATTTGGTTTCAAAAAAAGAAATTGGCTTCAAAAAACATTTTGGTTCCTGGGCAGCATTTTTCATGAACATTAAGTCATGCGTTTTCTTCCCCAGGCACCAAAAAGGCTCGATTTTTAAAAAGTGGAAGTAACACCATTTTTAGACATAGAATTTCATCCCGAAACTCATCCTGGTGTCCGTTTTTGCATTTGGTTTTAAAAAATAAAAATTGGCTTCAAAAAACATTTTGGTTCCTGGGCAGCATTTTTCATGAACATTAAGTCATGCGTTTTCTTCCCCAGGGACCAAAAAGGCTCGATTTTTAAAAAGTGGAAGTAACACCATTTTTAGACATGGAATTTCGTCCCGAAACTCATCCTGGTGTCCGTTTTTGCATTTGGTTTCAAAAAAAGAAATTGGCTTCAAAAAACATTTTGGTTCCTGGGCAGCATTTTTCATGAACATTAAGTCATGCGTTTTCTTCCCCAGGCACCAAAAAGGCTCGATTTTTAAAAAGTGGAAGTAACACCATTTTTAGACATGGAATTTCGTCCCGAAACTCATCCTGGTGTCCGTTTTTGCATTTGGTTTCAAAAATAAAAAATGGCTTCAAAAAACATTTTGGTTCCTGGGCAGCATTTTTCATGAACATTAAGTCATGCGTTTTCTTCCCCAGGCACCAAAAAGGTTCGATTTTTAAAAAGTGGAAGTAACACCATTTTTAGACATGGAATTTCGTCCCGAAACTCATCCTGGTGTCCGTTTTTGCATTTGGTTTCAAAAAAAGAAATTGGCTTCAAAAAACATTTTGGTTCCTGGGCAGCATTTTTCATGAACATTAAGTCATGCGTTTTCTTCCCCAGGCACCAAAAAGGCTCGATTTTTAAAAAGTGGAAGTAACACCATTTTTAGACATGGAATTTCATCCCGAAACTCATCCTGCTGTCCGTTTTTGCATTTGGTTTTAAAAAAAAAAATTGGCTTCAAAAAACATTTTGGTTCCTGGGCAGCATTTTTCATGAACATTAAGTCATGCGTTTTCTTCCCCAGGGACCAAAAAGGCTCGATTTTTAAAAAGTGGAAGTAACACCATTTTTAGACATGGAATTTCGTCCCGAAACTCATCCTGGTGTCCGTTTTTGCATTTGGTTTCAAAAAAAGAAATTGGCTTCAAAAAACATTTTGGTTCCTGGGCAGCATTTTTCATGAACATTAAGTCATGCGTTTTCTTCCCCAGGCACCAAAAAGGCTCGATTTTTAAAAAGTGGAAGTAACACCATTTTTAGACATAGAATTTCATCCCGAAACTCATCCTGGTGTCCGTTTTTGCATTTGGTTTTAAAAAATAAAAATTGGCTTCAAAAAACATTTTGGTTCCTGGGCAGCATTTTTCATGAACATTAAGTCATGCGTTTTCTTCCCCAGGGACCAAAAAGGCTCGATTTTTAAAAAGTGGAAGTAACACCATTTTTAGACATGGAATTTCGTCCCGAAACTCATCCTGGTGTCCGTTTTTGCATTTGGTTTCAAAAAAAAAAATTGGCTTCAAAAAACATTTTGGTTCCTGGGCAGCATTTTTCATGAACATTAAGTCATGCGTTTTCTTCCCCAGGCACCAAAAAGGCTTGATTTTTAAAAAGTGGAAGTAACACCATTTTTAGACATGGAATTTCGTCCCGAAACTCATCTTGGTGTCCGTTTTTGCATTTGGTTTCAAAAATAAAAAATGGCTTCAAAAAACATTTTGGTTCCTGGGCAGCATTTTTCATGAACATTAAGTCATGCGTTTTCTTCCCCAGGCACCAAAAAGGCTCGATTTTTAAAAAGTGGAAGTAACACCATTTTTAGACATGGAATTTCGTCCCGAAACTCATCCTGGTGTCCGTTTTTGCATTTGGTTTCAAAAAAAAAAATTGGCTTCAAAAAACATTTTGGTTCCTGGGCAGCATTTTTCATGAACATTAAGTCATGCGTTTTCTTCCCCAGGCACCAAAAAGGCTCGATTTTTAAAAAGTGGAAGTAACACCATTTTTAGACATGGAATTTCGTCCCGAAACTCATCCTGGTGTCCGTTTTTGCATTTGGTTTCAAAAAAAGAAATTGGCTTCAAAAAACATTTTGGTTCCTGGGCAGCATTTTTCATGAACATTAAGTCATGCGTTTTCTTCCCCAGGCACCAAAAAGGCTCGATTTTTAAAAAGTGGAAGTAACACCATTTTTAGACATGGAATTTCATCCCGAAACTCATCCTGGTGTCCGTTTTTGCATTTGGTTTTAAAAAAAAGAAATTGGCTTCAAAAAACATTTTGGTTCCTGGGCAGCATTTTTCATGAACATTAAGTCATGCGTTTTCTTCCCCAGGGACCAAAAAGGCTCGATTTTTAAAAAGTGGAAGTAACACCATTTTTAGACATGGAATTTCGTCCCGAAACTCATCCTGGTGTCCGTTTTTGCATTTGGTTTCAAAAAAAGAAATTGGCTTCAAAAAACATTTTGGTTCCTGGGCAGCATTTTTCATGAACATTAAGTCATGCGTTTTCTTCCCCAGGCACCAAAAAGGCTCGATTTTTAAAAAGTGGAAGTAACACCATTTTTAGACATGGAATTTCGTCCCGAAACTCATCCTGGTGTCCGTTTTTGCATTTGGTTTCAAAAAAAAAAAATTGGCTTCAAAAAACATTTTGGTTCCTGGGCAGCATTTTTCATGAACATTAAGTCATGCATTTTCTTCCCCAGGCACCAAAAAGGCTCGATTTTTAAAAAGTGGAAGTAACACAATTTTTAGACATGGAATTTCATCCCGAAACTCATCCTGGTGTCCGTTTTTGCATTTGGTTTCAAAAAAAAAAATTGGCTTCAAAAAACATTTTGGTTCCTGGGCAGCATTTTTCATGAACATTAAGTCATGCGTTTTCTTCCCCAGGCACCAAAAAGGCTCGATTTTTAAAAAGTGGAAGTAACACCATTTTTAGACATGGAATTTCATCCCGAAACTCATCCTGGTGTCCGTTTTTGCATTTGGTTTCAAAAAAAAAAATTGGCTTCAAAAAACATTTTGGTTCCTGGGCAGCATTTTTCATGAACATTAAGTCATGCGTTTTCTTCCCCAGGGACCAAAAAGGCTCGATTTTTAAAAAGTGGAAGTAACACCATTTTTAGACATGGAATTTCGTCCCGAAACTCATCCTGGTGTCCGTTTTTGCATTTGGTTTCAAAAAAAGAAATTGGCTTCAAAAAACATTTTGGTTCCTGGGCAGCATTTTTCATGAACATTAAGTCATGCGTTTTCTTCCCCAGGCACCAAAAAGGCTTGATTTTTAAAAAGTGGAAGTAACACCATTTTTAGACATGGAATTTCGTCCCGAAACTCATCCTGGTGTCCGTTTTTGCATTTGGTTTCAAAAATAAAAAATGGCTTCAAAAAACATTTTGGTTCCTGGGCAGCATTTTTCATGAACATTAAGTCATGCGTTTTCTTCCCCAGGCACCAAAAAGGCTCGATTTTTAAAAAGTGGAAGTAACACCATTTTTAGACATGGAATTTCGTCCCGAAACTCATCCTGGTGTCCGTTTTTGCATTTGGTTTCAAAAAAAAAAATTGGCTTCAAAAAACATTTTGGTTCCTGGGCAGCATTTTTCATGAACATTAAGTCATGCGTTTTCTTCCCCAGGGACCAAAAAGGCCCGATTTTTAAAAAGTGGAAGTAACACCATTTTTAGACATGGAATTTCGTCCCGAAACTCATCCTGGTGTCCGTTTTTGCATTTGGTTTCAAAAAAAGAAATTGGCTTCAAAAAACATTTTGGTTCCTGGGCACCATTTTTCATGAACATTAAGTCATGCGTTTTCTTCCCCAGGCACCAAAAAGGCTTGATTTTTAAAAAGTGGAAGTAACACCATTTTTAGACATGGAATTTCGTCCCGAAACTCATCCTGGTGTCCGTTTTTGCATTTGGTTTCAAAAATAAAAAATGGCTTCAAAAAACATTTTGGTTCCTGGGCAGCATTTTTCATGAACATTAAGTCATGCGTTTTCTTCCCCAGGCACCAAAAAGGCTCGATTTTTAAAAAGTGGAAGTAACAACATTTTTAGACATGGAATTTCGTCCCGAAACTCATCCTGGTGTCCGTTTTTGCATTTGGTTTCAAAAAAAAAATTGGCTTCAAAAAACATTTTGGTTCCTGGGCAGCATTTTTCATGAACATTAAGTCATGCGTTTTCTTCCCCAGGCACCAAAAAGGCCCGATTTTTAAAAAGTGGAAGTAACACCATTTTTAGACATGGAATTTCGTCCCGAAACTCATCCTGGTGTCCGTTTTTGCATTTGGTTTCAAAAAAAAAAAATTGGCTTCAAAAAACATTTTGGTTCCTGGGCAGCATTTTTCATGAACATTAAGTCATGCGTTTTCTTCCCCAGGGACCAAAAAGGCCCGATTTTTAAAAAGTGGAAGTAACACCATTTTTAGACATGGAATTTCGTCCCGAAACTCATCCTGGTGTCCGTTTTTGCATTTGGTTTCAAAAAAAGAAATTGGCTTCAAAAAACATTTTGGTTCCTGGGCACCATTTTTCATGAACATTAAGTCATGCGTTTTCTTCCCCAGGCACCAAAAAGGCTTGATTTTTAAAAAGTGGAAGTAACACCATTTTTAGACATGGAATTTCGTCCCGAAACTCATCCTGGTGTCCGTTTTTGCATTTGGTTTCAAAAAAAGAAATTGGCTTCAAAAAACATTTTGGTTCCTGGGCACCATTTTTCATGAACATTAAGTCATGCGTTTTCTTCCCCAGGCACCAAAAAGGCTTGATTTTTAAAAAGTGGAAGTAACACCATTTTTAGACATGGAATTTCGTCCCGAAACTCATCCTGGTGTCCGTTTTTGCATTTGGTTTCAAAAATAAAAAATGGCTTCAAAAAACATTTTGGTTCCTGGGCAGCATTTTTCATGAACATTAAGTCATGCGTTTTCTTCCCCAGGCACCAAAAAGGCTCGATTTTTAAAAAGTGGAAGTAACAACATTTTTAGACATGGAATTTCGTCCCGAAACTCATCCTGGTGTCCGTTTTTGCATTTGGTTTCAAAAAAAAAATTGGCTTCAAAAAACATTTTGGTTCCTGGGCAGCATTTTTCATGAACATTAAGTCATGCGTTTTCTTCCCCAGGCACCAAAAAGGCCCGATTTTTAAAAAGTGGAAGTAACACCATTTTTAGACATGGAATTTCGTCCCGAAACTCATCCTGGTGTCCGTTTTTGCATTTGGTTTCAAAAAAAAAAAATTGGCTTCAAAAAACATTTTGGTTCCTGGGCAGCATTTTTCATGAACATTAAGTCATGCGTTTTCTTCCCCAGGCACCAAAAAGGTTCGATTTTTAAAAAGTGGAAGTAACACCATTTTTAGACATGGAATTTCGTCCCGAAACTCATCCTGGTGTCCGTTTTTGCATTTGGTTTCAAAAAAAAAAAAATTGGCTTCAAAAAACATTTTGGTTCCTGGGCAGCATTTTTCATGAACATTAAGTCATGCGTTTTCTTCCCCAGGCACCAAAAAGGCTCGATTTTTAAAAAGTGGAAGTAACACCATTTTTAGACATGGAATTTCGTCCCGAAACTCATCCTGGTGTCCGTTTTTGCATTTGGTTTCAAAAAAAAAAATTGGCTTCAAAAAACATTTTGGTTCCTGGGCAGCATTTTTCATGAACATTAAGTCATGCGTTTTCTTCCCCAGGCACCAAAAAGGCTCGATTTTTAAAAAGTGGAAGTAACACCATTTTTAGACATGGAATTTCGTCCCGAAACTCATCCTGGTGTCCGTTTTTGCATTTGGTTTCAAAAAAAGAAATTGGCTTCAAAAAACATTTTGGTTCCTGGGCAGCATTTTTCATGAACATTAAGTCATGCGTTTTCTTCCCCAGGCACCAAAAAGGCTCGATTTTTAAAAAGTGGAAGTAACACCATTTTTAGACATGGAATTTCATCCCGAAACTCATCCTGGTGTCCGTTTTTGCATTTGGTTTTAAAAAAAAGAAATTGGCTTCAAAAAACATTTTGGTTCCTGGGCAGCATTTTTCATGAACATTAAGTCATGCGTTTTCTTCCCCAGGGACCAAAAAGGCTCGATTTTTAAAAAGTGGAAGTAACACCATTTTTAGACATGGAATTTCGTCCCGAAACTCATCCTGGTGTCCGTTTTTGCATTTGGTTTCAAAAAAAGAAATTGGCTTCAAAAAACATTTTGGTTCCTGGGCAGCATTTTTCATGAACATTAAGTCATGCGTTTTCTTCCCCAGGCACCAAAAAGGCTCGATTTTTAAAAAGTGGAAGTAACACCATTTTTAGACATGGAATTTCGTCCCGAAACTCATCCTGGTGTCCGTTTTTGCATTTGGTTTCAAAAAAAAAAAATTGGCTTCAAAAAACATTTTGGTTCCTGGGCAGCATTTTTCATGAACATTAAGTCATGCATTTTCTTCCCCAGGCACCAAAAAGGCTCGATTTTTAAAAAGTGGAAGTAACACAATTTTTAGACATGGAATTTCATCCCGAAACTCATCCTGGTGTCCGTTTTTGCATTTGGTTTCAAAAAAAAAAATTGGCTTCAAAAAACATTTTGGTTCCTGGGCAGCATTTTTCATGAACATTAAGTCATGCGTTTTCTTCCCCAGGCACCAAAAAGGCTCGATTTTTAAAAAGTGGAAGTAACACCATTTTTAGACATGGAATTTCATCCCGAAACTCATCCTGGTGTCCGTTTTTGCATTTGGTTTCAAAAAAAAAAATTGGCTTCAAAAAACATTTTGGTTCCTGGGCAGCATTTTTCATGAACATTAAGTCATGCGTTTTCTTCCCCAGGGACCAAAAAGGCTCGATTTTTAAAAAGTGGAAGTAACACCATTTTTAGACATGGAATTTCGTCCCGAAACTCATCCTGGTGTCCGTTTTTGCATTTGGTTTCAAAAAAAGAAATTGGCTTCAAAAAACATTTTGGTTCCTGGGCAGCATTTTTCATGAACATTAAGTCATGCGTTTTCTTCCCCAGGGACCAAAAAGGCTCGATTTTTAAAAAGTGGAAGTAACACCATTTTTAGACATGGAATTTCGTCCCGAAACTCATCCTGGTGTCCGTTTTTGCATTTGGTTTCAAAAAAAGAAATTGGCTTCAAAAAACATTTTGGTTCCTGGGCAGCATTTTTCATGAACATTAAGTCATGCGTTTTCTTCCCCAGGCACCAAAAAGGCTCGATTTTTAAAAAGTGGAAGTAACACCATTTTTAGACATGGAATTTCGTCCCGAAACTCATCCTGGTGTCCGTTTTTGCATTTGGTTTCAAAAATAAAAAATGGCTTCAAAAAACATTTTGGTTCCTGGGCAGCATTTTTCATGAACATTAAGTCATGCGTTTTCTTCCCCAGGCACCAAAAAGGTTCGATTTTTAAAAAGTGGAAGTAACACCATTTTTAGACATGGAATTTCGTCCCGAAACTCATCCTGGTGTCCGTTTTTGCATTTGGTTTCAAAAAAAGAAATTGGCTTCAAAAAACATTTTGGTTCCTGGGCAGCATTTTTCATGAACATTAAGTCATGCGTTTTCTTCCCCAGGGACCAAAAAGGCTCGATTTTTAAAAAGTGGAAGTAACACCATTTTTAGACATGGAATTTCGTCCCGAAACTCATCCTGGTGTCCGTTTTTGCATTTGGTTTCAAAAAAAAAAATTGGCTTCAAAAAACATTTTGGTTCCTGGGCAGCATTTTTCATGAACATTAAGTCATGCGTTTTCTTCCCCAGGCACCAAAAAGGCTCGATTTTTAAAAAGTGGAAGTAACACCATTTTTAGACATGGAATTTCGTCCCGAAACTCATCCTGGTGTCCGTTTTTGCATTTGGTTTCAAAAAAAGAAATTGGCTTCAAAAAACATTTTGGTTCCTGGGCAGCATTTTTCATGAACATTAAGTCATGCGTTTTCTTCCCCAGGCACCAAAAAGGCTCGATTTTTAAAAAGTGGAAGTAACACCATTTTTAGACATGGAATTTCGTCCCGAAACTCATCCTGGTGTCCGTTTTTGCATTTGGTTTCAAAAATAAAAAATGGCTTCAAAAAACATTTTGGTTCCTGGGCAGCATTTTTCATGAACATTAAGTCATGCGTTTTCTTCCCCAGGCACCAAAAAGGTTCGATTTTTAAAAAGTGGAAGTAACACCATTTTTAGACATGGAATTTCGTCCCGAAACTCATCCTGGTGTCCGTTTTTGCATTTGGTTTCAAAAAAAGAAATTGGCTTCAAAAAACATTTTGGTTCCTGGGCAGCATTTTTCATGAACATTAAGTCATGCGTTTTCTTCCCCAGGCACCAAAAAGGCTCGATTTTTAAAAAGTGGAAGTAACACCATTTTTAGACATGGAATTTCGTCCCGAAACTCATCCTGGTGTCCGTTTTTGCATTTGGTTTCAAAAAAAAAAATTGGCTTCAAAAAACATTTTGGTTCCTGGGCAGCATTTTTCATGAACATTAAGTCATGCGTTTTCTTCCCCAGGCACCAAAAAGGCTCGATTTTTAAAAAGTGGAAGTAACACCATTTTTAGACATGGAATTTCGTCCCGAAACTCATCCTGGTGTCCGTTTTTGCATTTGGTTTCAAAAAAAGAAATTGGCTTCAAAAAACATTTTGGTTCCTGGGCAGCATTTTTCATGAACATTAAGTCATGCGTTTTCTTCCCCAGGCACCAAAAAGGCTCGATTTTTAAAAAGTGGAAGTAACACCATTTTTAGACATGGAATTTCGTCCCGAAACTCATCCTGGTGTCCGTTTTTGCATTTGGTTTCAAAAATAAAAAATGGCTTCAAAAAACATTTTGGTTCCTGGGCAGCATTTTTCATGAACATTAAGTCATGCGTTTTCTTCCCCAGGCACCAAAAAGGTTCGATTTTTAAAAAGTGGAAGTAACACCATTTTTAGACATGGAATTTCGTCCCGAAACTCATCCTGGTGTCCGTTTTTGCATTTGGTTTCAAAAAAAGAAATTGGCTTCAAAAAACATTTTGGTTCCTGGGCAGCATTTTTCATGAACATTAAGTCATGCGTTTTCTTCCCCAGGCACCAAAAAGGCTCGATTTTTAAAAAGTGGAAGTAACACCATTTTTAGACATGGAATTTCATCCCGAAACTCATCCTGCTGTCCGTTTTTGCATTTGGTTTTAAAAAAAAAAATTGGCTTCAAAAAACATTTTGGTTCCTGGGCAGCATTTTTCATGAACATTAAGTCATGCGTTTTCTTCCCCAGGGACCAAAAAGGCTCGATTTTTAAAAAGTGGAAGTAACACCATTTTTAGACATGGAATTTCGTCCCGAAACTCATCCTGGTGTCCGTTTTTGCATTTGGTTTCAAAAAAAGAAATTGGCTTCAAAAAACATTTTGGTTCCTGGGCAGCATTTTTCATGAACATTAAGTCATGCGTTTTCTTCCCCAGGCACCAAAAAGGCTCGATTTTTAAAAAGTGGAAGTAACACCATTTTTAGACATAGAATTTCATCCCGAAACTCATCCTGGTGTCCGTTTTTGCATTTGGTTTTAAAAAATAAAAATTGGCTTCAAAAAACATTTTGGTTCCTGGGCAGCATTTTTCATGAACATTAAGTCATGCGTTTTCTTCCCCAGGGACCAAAAAGGCTCGATTTTTAAAAAGTGGAAGTAACACCATTTTTAGACATGGAATTTCGTCCCGAAACTCATCCTGGTGTCCGTTTTTGCATTTGGTTTCAAAAAAAAAAATTGGCTTCAAAAAACATTTTGGTTCCTGGGCAGCATTTTTCATGAACATTAAGTCATGCGTTTTCTTCCCCAGGCACCAAAAAGGCTTGATTTTTAAAAAGTGGAAGTAACACCATTTTTAGACATGGAATTTCGTCCCGAAACTCATCTTGGTGTCCGTTTTTGCATTTGGTTTCAAAAATAAAAAATGGCTTCAAAAAACATTTTGGTTCCTGGGCAGCATTTTTCATGAACATTAAGTCATGCGTTTTCTTCCCCAGGCACCAAAAAGGCTCGATTTTTAAAAAGTGGAAGTAACACCATTTTTAGACATGGAATTTCGTCCCGAAACTCATCCTGGTGTCCGTTTTTGCATTTGGTTTCAAAAAAAAAAATTGGCTTCAAAAAACATTTTGGTTCCTGGGCAGCATTTTTCATGAACATTAAGTCATGCGTTTTCTTCCCCAGGCACCAAAAAGGCTCGATTTTTAAAAAGTGGAAGTAACACCATTTTTAGACATGGAATTTCGTCCCGAAACTCATCCTGGTGTCCGTTTTTGCATTTGGTTTCAAAAAAAGAAATTGGCTTCAAAAAACATTTTGGTTCCTGGGCAGCATTTTTCATGAACATTAAGTCATGCGTTTTCTTCCCCAGGCACCAAAAAGGCTCGATTTTTAAAAAGTGGAAGTAACACCATTTTTAGACATGGAATTTCATCCCGAAACTCATCCTGGTGTCCGTTTTTGCATTTGGTTTTAAAAAAAAGAAATTGGCTTCAAAAAACATTTTGGTTCCTGGGCAGCATTTTTCATGAACATTAAGTCATGCGTTTTCTTCCCCAGGGACCAAAAAGGCTCGATTTTTAAAAAGTGGAAGTAACACCATTTTTAGACATGGAATTTCGTCCCGAAACTCATCCTGGTGTCCGTTTTTGCATTTGGTTTCAAAAAAAGAAATTGGCTTCAAAAAACATTTTGGTTCCTGGGCAGCATTTTTCATGAACATTAAGTCATGCGTTTTCTTCCCCAGGCACCAAAAAGGCTCGATTTTTAAAAAGTGGAAGTAACACCATTTTTAGACATGGAATTTCGTCCCGAAACTCATCCTGGTGTCCGTTTTTGCATTTGGTTTCAAAAAAAAAAAATTGGCTTCAAAAAACATTTTGGTTCCTGGGCAGCATTTTTCATGAACATTAAGTCATGCATTTTCTTCCCCAGGCACCAAAAAGGCTCGATTTTTAAAAAGTGGAAGTAACACAATTTTTAGACATGGAATTTCATCCCGAAACTCATCCTGGTGTCCGTTTTTGCATTTGGTTTCAAAAAAAAAAATTGGCTTCAAAAAACATTTTGGTTCCTGGGCAGCATTTTTCATGAACATTAAGTCATGCGTTTTCTTCCCCAGGCACCAAAAAGGCTCGATTTTTAAAAAGTGGAAGTAACACCATTTTTAGACATGGAATTTCATCCCGAAACTCATCCTGGTGTCCGTTTTTGCATTTGGTTTCAAAAAAAAAAATTGGCTTCAAAAAACATTTTGGTTCCTGGGCAGCATTTTTCATGAACATTAAGTCATGCGTTTTCTTCCCCAGGGACCAAAAAGGCTCGATTTTTAAAAAGTGGAAGTAACACCATTTTTAGACATGGAATTTCGTCCCGAAACTCATCCTGGTGTCCGTTTTTGCATTTGGTTTCAAAAAAAGAAATTGGCTTCAAAAAACATTTTGGTTCCTGGGCAGCATTTTTCATGAACATTAAGTCATGCGTTTTCTTCCCCAGGCACCAAAAAGGCTTGATTTTTAAAAAGTGGAAGTAACACCATTTTTAGACATGGAATTTCGTCCCGAAACTCATCCTGGTGTCCGTTTTTGCATTTGGTTTCAAAAATAAAAAATGGCTTCAAAAAACATTTTGGTTCCTGGGCAGCATTTTTCATGAACATTAAGTCATGCGTTTTCTTCCCCAGGCACCAAAAAGGCTCGATTTTTAAAAAGTGGAAGTAACACCATTTTTAGACATGGAATTTCGTCCCGAAACTCATCCTGGTGTCCGTTTTTGCATTTGGTTTCAAAAAAAAAAATTGGCTTCAAAAAACATTTTGGTTCCTGGGCAGCATTTTTCATGAACATTAAGTCATGCGTTTTCTTCCCCAGGGACCAAAAAGGCCCGATTTTTAAAAAGTGGAAGTAACACCATTTTTAGACATGGAATTTCGTCCCGAAACTCATCCTGGTGTCCGTTTTTGCATTTGGTTTCAAAAAAAGAAATTGGCTTCAAAAAACATTTTGGTTCCTGGGCACCATTTTTCATGAACATTAAGTCATGCGTTTTCTTCCCCAGGCACCAAAAAGGCTTGATTTTTAAAAAGTGGAAGTAACACCATTTTTAGACATGGAATTTCGTCCCGAAACTCATCCTGGTGTCCGTTTTTGCATTTGGTTTCAAAAATAAAAAATGGCTTCAAAAAACATTTTGGTTCCTGGGCAGCATTTTTCATGAACATTAAGTCATGCGTTTTCTTCCCCAGGCACCAAAAAGGCTCGATTTTTAAAAAGTGGAAGTAACAACATTTTTAGACATGGAATTTCGTCCCGAAACTCATCCTGGTGTCCGTTTTTGCATTTGGTTTCAAAAAAAAAATTGGCTTCAAAAAACATTTTGGTTCCTGGGCAGCATTTTTCATGAACATTAAGTCATGCGTTTTCTTCCCCAGGCACCAAAAAGGCCCGATTTTTAAAAAGTGGAAGTAACACCATTTTTAGACATGGAATTTCGTCCCGAAACTCATCCTGGTGTCCGTTTTTGCATTTGGTTTCAAAAAAAAAAAATTGGCTTCAAAAAACATTTTGGTTCCTGGGCAGCATTTTTCATGAACATTAAGTCATGCGTTTTCTTCCCCAGGCACCAAAAAGGCTCGATTTTTAAAAAGTGGAAGTAACACCATTTTTAGACATGGAATTTCGTCCCGAAACTCATCCTGGTGTCCGTTTTTGCATTTGGTTTCAAAAAAAAAAATTGGCTTCAAAAAACATTTTGGTTCCTGGGCAGCATTTTTCATGAACATTAAGTCATGCGTTTTCTTCCCCAGGGACCAAAAAGGCCCGATTTTTAAAAAGTGGAAGTAACACCATTTTTAGACATGGAATTTCGTCCCGAAACTCATCCTGGTGTCCGTTTTTGCATTTGGTTTCAAAAAAAGAAATTGGCTTCAAAAAACATTTTGGTTCCTGGGCACCATTTTTCATGAACATTAAGTCATGCGTTTTCTTCCCCAGGCACCAAAAAGGCTTGATTTTTAAAAAGTGGAAGTAACACCATTTTTAGACATGGAATTTCGTCCCGAAACTCATCCTGGTGTCCGTTTTTGCATTTGGTTTCAAAAAAAGAAATTGGCTTCAAAAAACATTTTGGTTCCTGGGCACCATTTTTCATGAACATTAAGTCATGCGTTTTCTTCCCCAGGCACCAAAAAGGCTTGATTTTTAAAAAGTGGAAGTAACACCATTTTTAGACATGGAATTTCGTCCCGAAACTCATCCTGGTGTCCGTTTTTGCATTTGGTTTCAAAAATAAAAAATGGCTTCAAAAAACATTTTGGTTCCTGGGCAGCATTTTTCATGAACATTAAGTCATGCGTTTTCTTCCCCAGGCACCAAAAAGGCTCGATTTTTAAAAAGTGGAAGTAACAACATTTTTAGACATGGAATTTCGTCCCGAAACTCATCCTGGTGTCCGTTTTTGCATTTGGTTTCAAAAAAAAAATTGGCTTCAAAAAACATTTTGGTTCCTGGGCAGCATTTTTCATGAACATTAAGTCATGCGTTTTCTTCCCCAGGCACCAAAAAGGCCCGATTTTTAAAAAGTGGAAGTAACACCATTTTTAGACATGGAATTTCGTCCCGAAACTCATCCTGGTGTCCGTTTTTGCATTTGGTTTCAAAAAAAAAAAATTGGCTTCAAAAAACATTTTGGTTCCTGGGCAGCATTTTTCATGAACATTAAGTCATGCGTTTTCTTCCCCAGGCACCAAAAAGGTTCGATTTTTAAAAAGTGGAAGTAACACCATTTTTAGACATGGAATTTCGTCCCGAAACTCATCCTGGTGTCCGTTTTTGCATTTGGTTTCAAAAAAAAAAAAATTGGCTTCAAAAAACATTTTGGTTCCTGGGCAGCATTTTTCATGAACATTAAGTCATGCGTTTTCTTCCCCAGGCACCAAAAAGGCTCGATTTTTAAAAAGTGGAAGTAACACCATTTTTAGACATGGAATTTCGTCCCGAAACTCATCCTGGTGTCCGTTTTTGCATTTGGTTTCAAAAAAAAAAATTGGCTTCAAAAAACATTTTGGTTCCTGGGCAGCATTTTTCATGAACATTAAGTCATGCGTTTTCTTCCCCAGGCACCAAAAAGGCTCGATTTTTAAAAAGTGGAAGTAACACCATTTTTAGACATGGAATTTCGTCCCGAAACTCATCCTGGTGTCCGTTTTTGCATTTGGTTTCAAAAAAAGAAATTGGCTTCAAAAAACATTTTGGTTCCTGGGCAGCATTTTTCATGAACATTAAGTCATGCGTTTTCTTCCCCAGGCACCAAAAAGGCTCGATTTTTAAAAAGTGGAAGTAACACCATTTTTAGACATGGAATTTCATCCCGAAACTCATCCTGGTGTCCGTTTTTGCATTTGGTTTTAAAAAAAAGAAATTGGCTTCAAAAAACATTTTGGTTCCTGGGCAGCATTTTTCATGAACATTAAGTCATGCGTTTTCTTCCCCAGGGACCAAAAAGGCTCGATTTTTAAAAAGTGGAAGTAACACCATTTTTAGACATGGAATTTCGTCCCGAAACTCATCCTGGTGTCCGTTTTTGCATTTGGTTTCAAAAAAAGAAATTGGCTTCAAAAAACATTTTGGTTCCTGGGCAGCATTTTTCATGAACATTAAGTCATGCGTTTTCTTCCCCAGGCACCAAAAAGGCTCGATTTTTAAAAAGTGGAAGTAACACCATTTTTAGACATGGAATTTCGTCCCGAAACTCATCCTGGTGTCCGTTTTTGCATTTGGTTTCAAAAAAAAAAAATTGGCTTCAAAAAACATTTTGGTTCCTGGGCAGCATTTTTCATGAACATTAAGTCATGCATTTTCTTCCCCAGGCACCAAAAAGGCTCGATTTTTAAAAAGTGGAAGTAACACAATTTTTAGACATGGAATTTCATCCCGAAACTCATCCTGGTGTCCGTTTTTGCATTTGGTTTCAAAAAAAAAAATTGGCTTCAAAAAACATTTTGGTTCCTGGGCAGCATTTTTCATGAACATTAAGTCATGCGTTTTCTTCCCCAGGCACCAAAAAGGCTCGATTTTTAAAAAGTGGAAGTAACACCATTTTTAGACATGGAATTTCATCCCGAAACTCATCCTGGTGTCCGTTTTTGCATTTGGTTTCAAAAAAAAAAATTGGCTTCAAAAAACATTTTGGTTCCTGGGCAGCATTTTTCATGAACATTAAGTCATGCGTTTTCTTCCCCAGGGACCAAAAAGGCTCGATTTTTAAAAAGTGGAAGTAACACCATTTTTAGACATGGAATTTCGTCCCGAAACTCATCCTGGTGTCCGTTTTTGCATTTGGTTTCAAAAAAAGAAATTGGCTTCAAAAAACATTTTGGTTCCTGGGCAGCATTTTTCATGAACATTAAGTCATGCGTTTTCTTCCCCAGGGACCAAAAAGGCTCGATTTTTAAAAAGTGGAAGTAACACCATTTTTAGACATGGAATTTCGTCCCGAAACTCATCCTGGTGTCCGTTTTTGCATTTGGTTTCAAAAAAAGAAATTGGCTTCAAAAAACATTTTGGTTCCTGGGCAGCATTTTTCATGAACATTAAGTCATGCGTTTTCTTCCCCAGGCACCAAAAAGGCTCGATTTTTAAAAAGTGGAAGTAACACCATTTTTAGACATGGAATTTCGTCCCGAAACTCATCCTGGTGTCCGTTTTTGCATTTGGTTTCAAAAATAAAAAATGGCTTCAAAAAACATTTTGGTTCCTGGGCAGCATTTTTCATGAACATTAAGTCATGCGTTTTCTTCCCCAGGCACCAAAAAGGTTCGATTTTTAAAAAGTGGAAGTAACACCATTTTTAGACATGGAATTTCGTCCCGAAACTCATCCTGGTGTCCGTTTTTGCATTTGGTTTCAAAAAAAGAAATTGGCTTCAAAAAACATTTTGGTTCCTGGGCAGCATTTTTCATGAACATTAAGTCATGCGTTTTCTTCCCCAGGGACCAAAAAGGCTCGATTTTTAAAAAGTGGAAGTAACACCATTTTTAGACATGGAATTTCGTCCCGAAACTCATCCTGGTGTCCGTTTTTGCATTTGGTTTCAAAAAAAAAAATTGGCTTCAAAAAACATTTTGGTTCCTGGGCAGCATTTTTCATGAACATTAAGTCATGCGTTTTCTTCCCCAGGCACCAAAAAGGCTCGATTTTTAAAAAGTGGAAGTAACACCATTTTTAGACATGGAATTTCGTCCCGAAACTCATCCTGGTGTCCGTTTTTGCATTTGGTTTCAAAAAAAGAAATTGGCTTCAAAAAACATTTTGGTTCCTGGGCAGCATTTTTCATGAACATTAAGTCATGCGTTTTCTTCCCCAGGCACCAAAAAGGCTCGATTTTTAAAAAGTGGAAGTAACACCATTTTTAGACATGGAATTTCGTCCCGAAACTCATCCTGGTGTCCGTTTTTGCATTTGGTTTCAAAAATAAAAAATGGCTTCAAAAAACATTTTGGTTCCTGGGCAGCATTTTTCATGAACATTAAGTCATGCGTTTTCTTCCCCAGGCACCAAAAAGGTTCGATTTTTAAAAAGTGGAAGTAACACCATTTTTAGACATGGAATTTCGTCCCGAAACTCATCCTGGTGTCCGTTTTTGCATTTGGTTTCAAAAAAAGAAATTGGCTTCAAAAAACATTTTGGTTCCTGGGCAGCATTTTTCATGAACATTAAGTCATGCGTTTTCTTCCCCAGGGACCAAAAAGGCTCGATTTTTAAAAAGTGGAAGTAACACCATTTTTAGACATGGAATTTCGTCCCGAAACTCATCCTGGTGTCCGTTTTTGCATTTGGTTTCAAAAAAAAAAATTGGCTTCAAAAAACATTTTGGTTCCTGGGCAGCATTTTTCATGAACATTAAGTCATGCGTTTTCTTCCCCAGGCACCAAAAAGGCTCGATTTTTAAAAAGTGGAAGTAACACCATTTTTAGACATGGAATTTCGTCCCGAAACTCATCCTGGTGTCCGTTTTTGCATTTGGTTTCAAAAAAAAAAAATTGGCTTCAAAAAACATTTTGGTTCCTGGGCAGCATTTTTCATGAACATTAAGTCATGCGTTTTCTTCCCCAGGCACCAAAAAGGCTCGATTTTTAAAAAGTGGAAGTAACACCATTTTTAGACATGGAATTTCGTCCCGAAACTCATCCTGGTGTCCGTTTTTGCATTTGGTTTCAAAAAAAGAAATTGGCTTCAAAAAACATTTTGGTTCCTGGGCAGCATTTTTCATGAACATTAAGTCATGCGTTTTCTTCCCCAGGCACCAAAAAGGCTCGATTTTTAAAAAGTGGAAGTAACACCATTTTTAGACATAGAATTTCATCCCGAAACTCATCCTGGTGTCCGTTTTTGCATTTGGTTTTAAAAAATAAAAATTGGCTTCAAAAAACATTTTGGTTCCTGGGCAGCATTTTTCATGAACATTAAGTCATGCGTTTTCTTCCCCAGGGACCAAAAAGGCTCGATTTTTAAAAAGTGGAAGTAACACCATTTTTAGACATGGAATTTCGTCCCGAAACTCATCCTGGTGTCCGTTTTTGCATTTGGTTTCAAAAAAAGAAATTGGCTTCAAAAAACATTTTGGTTCCTGGGCAGCATTTTTCATGAACATTAAGTCATGCGTTTTCTTCCCCAGGCACCAAAAAGGCTCGATTTTTAAAAAGTGGAAGTAACACCATTTTTAGACATGGAATTTCATCCCGAAACTCATCCTGCTGTCCGTTTTTGCATTTGGTTTTAAAAAAAAAAATTGGCTTCAAAAAACATTTTGGTTCCTGGGCAGCATTTTTCATGAACATTAAGTCATGCGTTTTCTTCCCCAGGCACCAAAAAGACCCGATTTTTAAAAAGTGGAAGTAACACCATTTTTAGACATGGAATTTCGTCCCGAAACTCATCCTGGTGTCCGTTTTTGCATTTGGTTTCAAAAAAAAAAAAAATTGGCTTCAAAAAACATTTTGGTTCCTGGGCAGCATTTTTCATGAACATTAAGTCATGCGTTTTCTTCCCCAGGCACCAAAAAGGCTCGATTTTTAAAAAGTGGAAGTAACAACATTTTTAGACATGGAATTTCGTCCCGAAACTCATCCTGGTGTCCGTTTTTGCATTTGGTTTCAAAAAAAAAATTGGCTTCAAAAAACATTTTGGTTCCTGGGCAGCATTTTTCATGAACATTAAGTCATGCGTTTTCTTCCCCAGGCACCAAAAAGGCCCGATTTTTAAAAAGTGGAAGTAACACCATTTTTAGACATGGAATTTCGTCCCGAAACTCATCCTGGTGTCCGTTTTTGCATTTGGTTTCAAAAAAAAAAAATTGGCTTCAAAAAACATTTTGGTTCCTGGGCAGCATTTTTCATGAACATTAAGTCATGCGTTTTCTTCCCCAGGCACCAAAAAGGTTCGATTTTTAAAAAGTGGAAGTAACACCATTTTTAGACATGGAATTTCGTCCCGAAACTCATCCTGGTGTCCGTTTTTGCATTTGGTTTCAAAAAAAAAAAAATTGGCTTCAAAAAACATTTTGGTTCCTGGGCAGCATTTTTCATGAACATTAAGTCATGCGTTTTCTTCCCCAGGCACCAAAAAGGCTCGATTTTTAAAAAGTGGAAGTAACACCATTTTTAGACATGGAATTTCGTCCCGAAACTCATCCTGGTGTCCGTTTTTGCATTTGGTTTCAAAAAAAAAAATTGGCTTCAAAAAACATTTTGGTTCCTGGGCAGCATTTTTCATGAACATTAAGTCATGCGTTTTCTTCCCCAGGCACCAAAAAGGCTCGATTTTTAAAAAGTGGAAGTAACACCATTTTTAGACATGGAATTTCGTCCCGAAACTCATCCTGGTGTCCGTTTTTGCATTTGGTTTCAAAAAAAGAAATTGGCTTCAAAAAACATTTTGGTTCCTGGGCAGCATTTTTCATGAACATTAAGTCATGCGTTTTCTTCCCCAGGCACCAAAAAGGCTCGATTTTTAAAAAGTGGAAGTAACACCATTTTTAGACATGGAATTTCATCCCGAAACTCATCCTGGTGTCCGTTTTTGCATTTGGTTTTAAAAAAAAGAAATTGGCTTCAAAAAACATTTTGGTTCCTGGGCAGCATTTTTCATGAACATTAAGTCATGCGTTTTCTTCCCCAGGGACCAAAAAGGCTCGATTTTTAAAAAGTGGAAGTAACACCATTTTTAGACATGGAATTTCGTCCCGAAACTCATCCTGGTGTCCGTTTTTGCATTTGGTTTCAAAAAAAGAAATTGGCTTCAAAAAACATTTTGGTTCCTGGGCAGCATTTTTCATGAACATTAAGTCATGCGTTTTCTTCCCCAGGCACCAAAAAGGCTCGATTTTTAAAAAGTGGAAGTAACACCATTTTTAGACATGGAATTTCGTCCCGAAACTCATCCTGGTGTCCGTTTTTGCATTTGGTTTCAAAAAAAAAAAATTGGCTTCAAAAAACATTTTGGTTCCTGGGCAGCATTTTTCATGAACATTAAGTCATGCATTTTCTTCCCCAGGCACCAAAAAGGCTCGATTTTTAAAAAGTGGAAGTAACACAATTTTTAGACATGGAATTTCATCCCGAAACTCATCCTGGTGTCCGTTTTTGCATTTGGTTTCAAAAAAAAAAATTGGCTTCAAAAAACATTTTGGTTCCTGGGCAGCATTTTTCATGAACATTAAGTCATGCGTTTTCTTCCCCAGGCACCAAAAAGGCTCGATTTTTAAAAAGTGGAAGTAACACCATTTTTAGACATGGAATTTCATCCCGAAACTCATCCTGGTGTCCGTTTTTGCATTTGGTTTCAAAAAAAAAAATTGGCTTCAAAAAACATTTTGGTTCCTGGGCAGCATTTTTCATGAACATTAAGTCATGCGTTTTCTTCCCCAGGGACCAAAAAGGCTCGATTTTTAAAAAGTGGAAGTAACACCATTTTTAGACATGGAATTTCGTCCCGAAACTCATCCTGGTGTCCGTTTTTGCATTTGGTTTCAAAAAAAGAAATTGGCTTCAAAAAACATTTTGGTTCCTGGGCAGCATTTTTCATGAACATTAAGTCATGCGTTTTCTTCCCCAGGGACCAAAAAGGCTCGATTTTTAAAAAGTGGAAGTAACACCATTTTTAGACATGGAATTTCGTCCCGAAACTCATCCTGGTGTCCGTTTTTGCATTTGGTTTCAAAAAAAGAAATTGGCTTCAAAAAACATTTTGGTTCCTGGGCAGCATTTTTCATGAACATTAAGTCATGCGTTTTCTTCCCCAGGCACCAAAAAGGCTCGATTTTTAAAAAGTGGAAGTAACACCATTTTTAGACATGGAATTTCGTCCCGAAACTCATCCTGGTGTCCGTTTTTGCATTTGGTTTCAAAAATAAAAAATGGCTTCAAAAAACATTTTGGTTCCTGGGCAGCATTTTTCATGAACATTAAGTCATGCGTTTTCTTCCCCAGGCACCAAAAAGGTTCGATTTTTAAAAAGTGGAAGTAACACCATTTTTAGACATGGAATTTCGTCCCGAAACTCATCCTGGTGTCCGTTTTTGCATTTGGTTTCAAAAAAAGAAATTGGCTTCAAAAAACATTTTGGTTCCTGGGCAGCATTTTTCATGAACATTAAGTCATGCGTTTTCTTCCCCAGGGACCAAAAAGGCTCGATTTTTAAAAAGTGGAAGTAACACCATTTTTAGACATGGAATTTCGTCCCGAAACTCATCCTGGTGTCCGTTTTTGCATTTGGTTTCAAAAAAAAAAATTGGCTTCAAAAAACATTTTGGTTCCTGGGCAGCATTTTTCATGAACATTAAGTCATGCGTTTTCTTCCCCAGGCACCAAAAAGGCTCGATTTTTAAAAAGTGGAAGTAACACCATTTTTAGACATGGAATTTCGTCCCGAAACTCATCCTGGTGTCCGTTTTTGCATTTGGTTTCAAAAAAAGAAATTGGCTTCAAAAAACATTTTGGTTCCTGGGCAGCATTTTTCATGAACATTAAGTCATGCGTTTTCTTCCCCAGGCACCAAAAAGGCTCGATTTTTAAAAAGTGGAAGTAACACCATTTTTAGACATGGAATTTCGTCCCGAAACTCATCCTGGTGTCCGTTTTTGCATTTGGTTTCAAAAATAAAAAATGGCTTCAAAAAACATTTTGGTTCCTGGGCAGCATTTTTCATGAACATTAAGTCATGCGTTTTCTTCCCCAGGCACCAAAAAGGTTCGATTTTTAAAAAGTGGAAGTAACACCATTTTTAGACATGGAATTTCGTCCCGAAACTCATCCTGGTGTCCGTTTTTGCATTTGGTTTCAAAAAAAGAAATTGGCTTCAAAAAACATTTTGGTTCCTGGGCAGCATTTTTCATGAACATTAAGTCATGCGTTTTCTTCCCCAGGGACCAAAAAGGCTCGATTTTTAAAAAGTGGAAGTAACACCATTTTTAGACATGGAATTTCGTCCCGAAACTCATCCTGGTGTCCGTTTTTGCATTTGGTTTCAAAAAAAAAAATTGGCTTCAAAAAACATTTTGGTTCCTGGGCAGCATTTTTCATGAACATTAAGTCATGCGTTTTCTTCCCCAGGCACCAAAAAGGCTCGATTTTTAAAAAGTGGAAGTAACACCATTTTTAGACATGGAATTTCGTCCCGAAACTCATCCTGGTGTCCGTTTTTGCATTTGGTTTCAAAAAAAAAAAATTGGCTTCAAAAAACATTTTGGTTCCTGGGCAGCATTTTTCATGAACATTAAGTCATGCGTTTTCTTCCCCAGGCACCAAAAAGGCTCGATTTTTAAAAAGTGGAAGTAACACCATTTTTAGACATGGAATTTCGTCCCGAAACTCATCCTGGTGTCCGTTTTTGCATTTGGTTTCAAAAAAAGAAATTGGCTTCAAAAAACATTTTGGTTCCTGGGCAGCATTTTTCATGAACATTAAGTCATGCGTTTTCTTCCCCAGGCACCAAAAAGGCTCGATTTTTAAAAAGTGGAAGTAACACCATTTTTAGACATAGAATTTCATCCCGAAACTCATCCTGGTGTCCGTTTTTGCATTTGGTTTTAAAAAATAAAAATTGGCTTCAAAAAACATTTTGGTTCCTGGGCAGCATTTTTCATGAACATTAAGTCATGCGTTTTCTTCCCCAGGGACCAAAAAGGCTCGATTTTTAAAAAGTGGAAGTAACACCATTTTTAGACATGGAATTTCATCCCGAAACTCATCCTGGTGTCCGTTTTTGCATTTGGTTTCAAAAAAAGAAATTGGCTTCAAAAAACATTTTGGTTCCTGGGCAGCATTTTTCATGAACATTAAGTCATGCGTTTTCTTCCCCAGGCACCAAAAAGGCTCGATTTTTAAAAAGTGGAAGTAACACCATTTTTAGACATGGAATTTCATCCCGAAACTCATCCTGCTGTCCGTTTTTGCATTTGGTTTTAAAAAAAAAAATTGGCTTCAAAAAACATTTTGGTTCCTGGGCAGCATTTTTCATGAACATTAAGTCATGCGTTTTCTTCCCCAGGGACCAAAAAGGCTCGATTTTTAAAAAGTGGAAGTAACACCATTTTTAGACATGGAATTTCGTCCCGAAACTCATCCTGGTGTCCGTTTTTGCATTTGGTTTCAAAAAAAGAAATTGGCTTCAAAAAACATTTTGGTTCCTGGGCAGCATTTTTCATGAACATTAAGTCATGCGTTTTCTTCCCCAGGCACCAAAAAGGCTCGATTTTTAAAAAGTGGAAGTAACACCATTTTTAGACATAGAATTTCATCCCGAAACTCATCCTGGTGTCCGTTTTTGCATTTGGTTTTAAAAAATAAAAATTGGCTTCAAAAAACATTTTGGTTCCTGGGCAGCATTTTTCATGAACATTAAGTCATGCGTTTTCTTCCCCAGGGACCAAAAAGGCTCGATTTTTAAAAAGTGGAAGTAACACCATTTTTAGACATGGAATTTCGTCCCGAAACTCATCCTGGTGTCCGTTTTTGCATTTGGTTTCAAAAAAAAAAATTGGCTTCAAAAAACATTTTGGTTCCTGGGCAGCATTTTTCATGAACATTAAGTCATGCGTTTTCTTCCCCAGGCACCAAAAAGGCTTGATTTTTAAAAAGTGGAAGTAACACCATTTTTAGACATGGAATTTCGTCCCGAAACTCATCTTGGTGTCCGTTTTTGCATTTGGTTTCAAAAATAAAAAATGGCTTCAAAAAACATTTTGGTTCCTGGGCAGCATTTTTCATGAACATTAAGTCATGCGTTTTCTTCCCCAGGCACCAAAAAGGCTCGATTTTTAAAAAGTGGAAGTAACACCATTTTTAGACATGGAATTTCGTCCCGAAACTCATCCTGGTGTCCGTTTTTGCATTTGGTTTCAAAAAAAAAAATTGGCTTCAAAAAACATTTTGGTTCCTGGGCAGCATTTTTCATGAACATTAAGTCATGCGTTTTCTTCCCCAGGCACCAAAAAGGCTCGATTTTTAAAAAGTGGAAGTAACACCATTTTTAGACATGGAATTTCATCCCGAAACTCATCCTGGTGTCCGTTTTTGCATTTGGTTTTAAAAAAAAGAAATTGGCTTCAAAAAACATTTTGGTTCCTGGGCAGCATTTTTCATGAACATTAAGTCATGCGTTTTCTTCCCCAGGGACCAAAAAGGCTCGATTTTTAAAAAGTGGAAGTAACACCATTTTTAGACATGGAATTTCGTCCCGAAACTCATCCTGGTGTCCGTTTTTGCATTTGGTTTCAAAAAAAGAAATTGGCTTCAAAAAACATTTTGGTTCCTGGGCAGCATTTTTCATGAACATTAAGTCATGCGTTTTCTTCCCCAGGCACCAAAAAGGCTCGATTTTTAAAAAGTGGAAGTAACACCATTTTTAGACATGGAATTTCGTCCCGAAACTCATCCTGGTGTCCGTTTTTGCATTTGGTTTCAAAAAAAAAAAAATTGGCTTCAAAAAACATTTTGGTTCCTGGGCAGCATTTTTCATGAACATTAAGTCATGCGTTTTCTTCCCCAGGCACCAAAAAGGCTCGATTTTTAAAAAGTGGAAGTAACACCATTTTTAGACATGGAATTTCATCCCGAAACTCATCCTGGTGTCCATTTTTGCATTTGGTTTCAAAAAAAAAAATTGGCTTCAAAAAACATTTTGGTTCCTGGGCAGCATTTTTCATGAACATTAAGTCATGCATTTTCTTCCCCAGGCACCAAAAAGGCTCGATTTTTAAAAAGTGGAAGTAACACCATTTTTAGACATGGAATTTCATCCCGAAACTCATCCTGGTGTCCATTTTTGCATTTGGTTTCAAAAAAAAAAATTGGCTTCAAAAAACATTTTGGTTCCTGGGCAGCATTTTTCATGAACATTAAGTCATGCGTTTTCTTCCCCAGGCACCAAAAAGGCTCGATTTTTAAAAAGTGGAAGTAACACCATTTTTAGTCATGGAATTTCATCCCGAAACTCATCCTGGTGTCCGTTTTTGCATTTGGTTTCAAAAAAAAAAATTAGCTTCAAAAAACATTTTGGTTCCTGGGCAGCATTTTTCATGAACATTAAGTCATGCGTTTTCTTCCCCAGGCACCAAAAAGGCTCGATTTTTAAAAAGTGGAAGTAACACCATTTTTAGACATGGAATTTCGTCCCGAAACTCATCCTGGTGTCCGTTTTTGCATTTGGTTTCAAAAAAAGAAATTGGCTTCAAAAAACATTTTGGTTCCTGGGCAGCATTTTTCATGAACATTAAGTCATGCGTTTTCTTCCCCAGGCACCAAAAAGGCTCGATTTTTAAAAAGTGGAAGTAACACCATTTTTAGACATGGAATTTCATCCCGAAACTCATCCTGGTGTCCATTTTTGCATTTGGTTTCAAAAAAAAAAATTGGCTTCAAAAAACATTTTGGTTCCTGGGCAGCATTTTTCATGAACATTAAGTCATGCATTTTCTTCCCCAGGCACCAAAAAGGCTCGATTTTTAAAAAGTGGAAGTAACACCATTTTTAGACATGGAATTTCATCCCGAAACTCATCCTGGTGTCCATTTTTGCATTTGGTTTCAAAAAAAAAAATTGGCTTCAAAAAACATTTTGGTTCCTGGGCAGCATTTTTCATGAACATTAAGTCATGCGTTTTCTTCCCCAGGCACCAAAAAGGCTCGATTTTTAAAAAGTGGAAGTAACACCATTTTTAGTCATGGAATTTCATCCCGAAACTCATCCTGGTGTCCGTTTTTGCATTTGGTTTCAAAAAAAAAAATTAGCTTCAAAAAACATTTTGGTTCCTGGGCAGCATTTTTCATGAACATTAAGTCATGCGTTTTCTTCCCCAGGCACCAAAAAGGCTCGATTTTTAAAAAGTGGAAGTAACACCATTTTTAGACATGGAATTTCGTCCCGAAACTCATCCTGGTGTCCGTTTTTGCATTTGGTTTCAAAAAAAGAAATTGGCTTCAAAAAACATTTTGGTTCCTGGGCAGCATTTTTCATGAACATTAAGTCATGCGTTTTCTTCCCCAGGCACCAAAAAGGCTCGATTTTTAAAAAGTGGAAGTAACACAATTTTTAGACATGGAATTTCGTCCCGAAACTCATCCTGGTGTCCGTTTTTGCATTTGGTTTCAAAAAAAGAAATTGGCTTCAAAAAACATTTTGGTTCCTGGGCAGCATTTTTCATGAACATTAAGTCATGCGTTTTCTTCCCCAGGCACCAAAAAGGCTCGATTTTTAAAAAGTGGAAGTAACACCATTTTTAGACATAGAATTTCATCCCGAAACTCATCCTGGTGTCCGTTTTTGCATTTGGTTTTAAAAAATAAAAATTGGCTTCAAAAAACATTTTGGTTCCTGGGCAGCATTTTTCATGAACATTAAGTCATGCGTTTTCTTCCCCAGGGACCAAAAAGGCTCGATTTTTAAAAAGTGGAAGTAACACCATTTTTAGACATGGAATTTCGTCCCGAAACTCATCCTGGTGTCCGTTTTTGCATTTGGTTTCAAAAAAAAAAATTGGCTTCAAAAAACATTTTGGTTCCTGGGCAGCATTTTTCATGAACATTAAGTCATGCGTTTTCTTCCCCAGGCACCAAAAAGGCTTGATTTTTAAAAAGTGGAAGTAACACCATTTTTAGACATGGAATTTCGTCCCGAAACTCATCTTGGTGTCCGTTTTTGCATTTGGTTTCAAAAATAAAAAATGGCTTCAAAAAACATTTTGGTTCCTGGGCAGCATTTTTCATGAACATTAAGTCATGCGTTTTCTTCCCCAGGGACCAAAAAGGCTCGATTTTTAAAAAGTGGAAGTAACACCATTTTTAGACATGGAATTTCGTCCCGAAACTCATCCTGGTGTCCGTTTTTGCATTTGGTTTCAAAAAAAAAAATTGGCTTCAAAAAACATTTTGGTTCCTGGGCAGCATTTTTCATGAACATTAAGTCATGCGTTTTCTTCCCCAGGCACCAAAAAGGCTCGATTTTTAAAAAGTGGAAGTAACACCATTTTTAGACATGGAATTTCGTCCCGAAACTCATCCTGGTGTCCGTTTTTGCATTTGGTTTCAAAAAAAGAAATTGGCTTCAAAAAACATTTTGGTTCCTGGGCAGCATTTTTCATGAACATTAAGTCATGCGTTTTCTTCCCCAGGCACCAAAAAGGCTCGATTTTTAAAAAGTGGAAGTAACACCATTTTTAGACATGGAATTTCATCCCGAAACTCATCCTGGTGTCCGTTTTTGCATTTGGTTTTAAAAAAAAGAAATTGGCTTCAAAAAACATTTTGGTTCCTGGGCAGCATTTTTCATGAACATTAAGTCACGCGTTTTCTTCCCCAGGGACCAAAAAGGCTCGATTTTTAAAAAGTGGAAGTAACACCATTTTTAGACATGGAATTTCGTCCCGAAACTCATCCTGGTGTCCGTTTTTGCATTTGGTTTTAAAAAATAAAAATTGGCTTCAAAAAACATTTTGGTTCCTGGGCAGCATTTTTCATGAACATTAATTCATGCGTTTTCTTCCCCAGGCACCAAAAAGGCTCGATTTTTAAAAAGTGGAAGTAACACCATTTTTAGACATGGAATTTCATCCCGAAACTCATCCTGGTGTCCATTTTTGCATTTGGTTTCAAAAAAAAAAATTGGCTTCAAAAAACATTTTGGTTCCTGGGCAGCATTTTTCATGAACATTAAGTCATGCGTTTTCTTCCCCAGGCACCAAAAAGGCTCGATTTTTAAAAAGTGGAAGTAACACCATTTTTAGACATGGAATTTCATCCCGAAACTCATCCTGGTGTCCGTTTTTGCATTTGGTTTCAAAAAAAAAAATTGGCTTCAAAAAACATTTTGGTTCCTGGGCAGCATTTTTCATGAACATTAAGTCATGCGTTTTCTTCCCCAGGCACCAAAAAGGCTTGATTTTTAAAAAGTGGAAGTAACACCATTTTTAGACATGGAATTTCGTCCCGAAACTCATCCTGGTGTCCGTTTTTGCATTTGGTTTCAAAAAAAAAAAATTGGCTTCAAAAAACATTTTGGTTCCTGGGCAGCATTTTTCATGAACATTAAGTCATGCGTTTTCTTCCCCAGGCACCAAAAAGGCCCGATTTTTAAAAAGTGGAAGTAACACCATTTTTAGACATGGAATTTCGTCCCGAAACTCATCGTGGTGTCCGTTTTTGCATTTGGTTTCAAAAAAAAAAAATTGGCTTCAAAAAACATTTTGGTTCCTGGGCAGCATTTTTCATGAACATTAAGTCATGCGTTTTCTTCCCCAGGCACCAAAAAGGCTCGATTTTTAAAAAGTGGAAGTAACACCATTTTTAGACATGGAATTTCATCCCGAAACTCATCCTGGTGTCCGTTTTTGCATTTGGTTTCAAAAAAAAAAATTGGCTTCAAAAAACATTTTGGTTCCTGGGCAGCATTTTTCATGAACATTAAGTCATGCGTTTTCTTCCCCAGGGACCAAAAAGGCTCGATTTTTAAAAAGTGGAAGTAACACCATTTTTAGACATAGAATTTCATCCCGAAACTCATCCTGGTGTCCGTTTTTGCATTTGGTTTTAAAAAATAAAAATTGGCTTCAAAAAACATTTTGGTTCCTGGGCAGCATTTTTCATGAACATTAAGTCATGCGTTTTCTTCCCCAGGGACCAAAAAGGCTCGATTTTTAAAAAGTGGAACTAACACCATTTTTAGACATGGAATTTCGTCCCGAAACTCATCCTGGTGTCCGTTTTTGCATTTGGTTTCAAAAAAAGAAATTGGCTTCAAAAAACATTTTGGTTCCTGGGCAGCATTTTTCATGAACATTAAGTCATGCGTTTTCTTCCCCAGGCACCAAAAAGGCTCGATTTTTAAAAAGTGGAAGTAACACCATTTTTAGACATGGAATTTCGTCCCGAAACTCATCCTGGTGTCCGTTTTTGCATTTGGTTTCAAAAATAAAAAATGGCTTCAAAAAACATTTTGGTTCCTGGGCAGCATTTTTCATGAACATTAAGTCATGCGTTTTCTTCCCCAGGCACCAAAAAGGTTCGATTTTTAAAAAGTGGAAGTAACACCATTTTTAGACATGGAATTTCGTCCCGAAACTCATCCTGGTGTCCGTTTTTGCATTTGGTTTCAAAAAAAGAAATTGGCTTCAAAAAACATTTTGGTTCCTGGGCAGCATTTTTCATGAACATTAAGTCATGCGTTTTCTTCCCCAGGCACCAAAAAGGCTCGATTTTTAAAAAGTGGAAGTAACACCATTTTTAGACATGGAATTTCATCCCGAAACTCATCCTGGCGTCCGTTTTTGCATTTGGTTTTAAAAAAAAAAATTGGCTTCAAAAAACATTTTGGTTCCTGGGCAGCATTTTTCATGAACATTAAGTCATGCGTTTTCTTCCCCAGGGACCAAAAAGGCTCGATTTTTAAAAAGTGGAAGTAACACCATTTTTAGACATGGAATTTCATCCCGAAACTCATCCTGGTGTCCGTTTTTGCATTTGGTTTCAAAAAAAAAAATTGGCTTCAAAAAACATTTTGGTTCCTGGGCAGCATTTTTCATGAACATTAAGTCATGCGTTTTCTTCCCCAGGCACCAAAAAGGCTCGATTTTTAAAAAGTGGAAGTAACACCATTTTTAGACATGGAATTTCATCCCGAAACTCATCCTGGTGTCCGTTTTTGCATTTGGTTTCAAAAAAAAAAAAATTGGCTTCAAAAAACATTTTGGTTCCTGGGCAGCTTTTTTCATGAACATTAAGTCATGCGTTTTCTTCCCCAGGGACCAAAAAGGCTCGATTTTTAAAAAGTGGAAGTAACACCATTTTTAGACATGGAATTTCATCCCGAAACTCATCCTGGTGTCCGTTTTTGCATTTGGTTTCAAAAAAAGAAATTGGCTTCAAAAAACATTTTGGTTCCTGGGCAGCATTTTTCATGAACATTAAGTCATGCGTTTTCTTCCCCAGGCACCAAAAAGGCTCGATTTTTAAAAAGTGGAAGTAACACCATTTTTAGACATGGAATTTCGTCCCGAAACTCATCCTGGTGTCCGTTTTTGCATTTGGTTTCAAAAATAAAAAATGGCTTCAAAAAACATTTTGGTTCCTGGGCAGCATTTTTCATGAACATTAAGTCATGCGTTTTCTTCCCCAGGGACCAAAAAGGCTCGATTTTTAAAAAGTGGAAGTAACACCATTTTTAGACATGGAATTTCGTCCCGAAACTCATCCTGGTGTCCGTTTTTGCATTTGGTTTCAAAAAAAGAAATTGGCTTCAAAAAACATTTTGGTTCCTGGGCAGCATTTTTCATGAACATTAAGTCATGCGTTTTCTTCCCCAGGCACCAAAAAGGCTCGATTTTTAAAAAGTGGAAGTAACACCATTTTTAGACATAGAATTTCATCCCGAAACTCATCCTGGTGTCCGTTTTTGCATTTGGTTTAAAAAAAAAAATTGGCTTCAAAAAACATTTTGGTTCCTGGGCAGCATTTTTCATGAACATTAAGTCATGCGTTTTCTTCCCCAGGGACCAAAAAGGCTCGATTTTTAAAAAGTGGAAGTAACACCATTTTTAGACATGGAATTTCGTCCCGAAACTCATCCTGGTGTCCGTTTTTGCATTTGGTTTCAAAAAAAGAAATTGGCTTCAAAAAACATTTTGGTTCCTGGGCAGCATTTTTCATGAACATTAAGTCATGCGTTTTCTTCCCCAGGCACCAAAAAGGCTCGATTTTTAAAAAGTGGAAGTAACACCATTTTTAGACATGGAATTTCGTCCCGAAACTCATCCTGGTGTCCGTTTTTGCATTTGGTTTCAAAAATAAAAAATGGCTTCAAAAAGCATTTTGGTTCCTGGACAGCATTTTTCATGAACATTAAGTCATGCGTTTTCTTCCCCAGGCACCAAAAAGGCTCGATTTTTAAAAAGTGGAAGTAACACCATTTTTAGACACGGAATTTCATCCCGAAACTCATCCTGGTGTCCGTTTTTGCATTTGGTTTCAAAAAAAAAAATTGGCTTCAAAAAACATTTTGGTTCCTGGGCAGCATTTTTCATGAACATTAAGTCATGCGTTTTCTTCCCCAGGCACCAAAAAGGCTCGATTTTTAAAAAGTGGAAGTAACCCCATTTTTAGACATAGAATTTCGTCCCGAAACTCATCCTGGTGTCCGTTTTTGCATTTGGTTTCAAAAAAAAAAAATTGGCTTCAAAAAACATTTTGGTTCCTGGGCAGGATTTTTCATGAACATTAAGTCATGCGTTCTCTTCCCCAGGCACCAAAAAGGCCCGATTTTTAAAAAGTGGAAGTAACACCATTTTTAGACATGGAATTTCGTCCCGAAACTCATCCTGCTGTCCGTTTTTGCATTTGGTTTCAAAAAAAAAAAATTGGCTTCAAAAAACATTTTGGTTCCTGGGCAGCATTTTTCATGAACATTAAGTCATGCATTTTCTTCCCCAGGCACCAAAAAGGCTCGATTTTTAAAAAGTGGAAGTAAAACCATTTTTAGACATGGAATTTTGTCCCAAAACTCATCCTGGTGTCCATTTTTGTATTTGGTTCCAAAAAAAAAAAATTGGCTTCAAAAAACATTTTGGTTCCTGGGCAGCATTTTTCATGAACATTAAGTCATGCGTTTTCTTTCCCAGGCACCAAAAAGGCTCGATTTTTAAAAAGTGGAAGTAACCCCATTTTTAGACATAGAATTTCGTCCCGAAACTCATCCTGGTGTCCGTTTTTGCATTTGGTTTCAAAAAAAAAAAATTGGCTTCAAAAAACATTTTGGTTCCTGGGCAGGATTTTTCATGAACATTAAGTCATGCGTTCTCTTCCCCAGGCACCAAAAAGGCCCGATTTTTAAAAAGTGGAAGTAACACCATTTTTAGACATGGAATTTCGTCCCGAAACTCATCCTGCTGTCCGTTTTTGCATTTGGTTTCAAAAAAAAAAAATTGGCTTCAAAAAACATTTTGGTTCCTGGGCAGCATTTTTCATGAACATTAAGTCATGCATTTTCTTCCCCAGGCACCAAAAAGGCTCGATTTTTAAAAAGTGGAAGTAAAACCATTTTTAGACATGGAATTTTGTCCCAAAACTCATCCTGGTGTCCATTTTTGTATTTGGTTCCAAAAAAAAAAAATTGGCTTCAAAAAACATTTTGGTTCCTGGGCAGCATTTTTCATGAACATTAAGTCATGCGTTTTCTTTCCCAGGCACCAAAAAGGCTCGATTTTTAAAAAGTGGAAGTAACCTCATTTTTAGACATGGAATTTCGTCCCGAAACTCATCCTGGTGTCCGTTTTTGCATTTGGTTTCAAAAAAAAAAAAAAATTGGCTTCAAAAAACATTTTGGTTCCTGGGCAGCATTTTTCATGAACATTAAGTCATGCGTTTTCTTCCCCAGGCACCAAAAAGGCTCGATTTTTAAAAAGTGGAAGTAACACCATTTTTAGACATGGAATTTCGTCCCAAAACTCATCCTGCTGTCCGTTTTTGCATTTGGTTTCAAAAAAAAAAATTGGCTTCAAAAAACATTTTGGTTCCTGGACAGCATTTTTCATGAACATTAAGTCATGCGTTTTCTTTCCCAGGCACCAAAAAGGCTCGATTTTTAAAAAGTGGAAGTAACACAATTTTTAGACATGGAATTTCGTCCTGAAACTCATCCTGGTGTCCGTTTTTGCATTTGGTTTCAAAAAAAAAAAAAATGGCTTCAAAAAACATTTTGGTTCCTGGGCAGCATTTTTCATGAACATTAAGTCATGCGTTTTCTTCCCCAGGCACCAAAAAGGCTCGATTTTTAAAAAGTGGAAGTAAAACCATTTTTAGACATGGAATTTCGTCCCGAAACTCATCCTGCTGTCCGTTTTTGCATTTGGTTTCAAAAAAAAAAATTGGCTTCAAAAAACATTTTCGTTCCTGGGCAGCATTTTTCATGAACATTAAGTCATGCGTTTTCTTCCCTAGGCACCAAAAAGGCTCGATTTTTAAAAAGTGGAAGTAACACCATTTTTAGACATGGAATTTCGTCCCGAAACTCATCCTGCTGTCCGTTTTTGCATTTGGTTTCAAAAAAAAAAAATTGGCTTCAAAAAACATTTTGGTTCCTGGACAGCTTTTTTCATGAACATTAAGTCATGCGTTTTCTTCCCCAGGGACCAAAAAGGCTCGATTTTTAAAAAGTGGAAGTAACACCATTTTTAGACATGGAATTTCGTCCCGAAACTCATCCTGGTGTCCGTTTTTGCATTTGGTTTCAAAAAAAAAAATTGGCTTCAAAAAACATTTTGGTTCCTGGGCAGCATTTTTCATGAACATTAAGTCATGCGTTTTCTTCCCCAGGCACCAAAAAGGCCCGATTTTTAAAAAGTGGAAGTAACACCATTTTTAGACATGGAATTTCGTCCCGAAACTCATCCTGGTGTCCGTTTTTGCATTTGGTTTTAAAAAAAAAAATTGGCTTCAAAAAACATTTTGGTTCCTGGGCAGCATTTTTCATGAACATTAAGTCATGCGTTTTCTTCCCCAGGGACCAAAAAGGCTCGATTTTTAAAAAGTGGAAGTAACACCATTTTTAGACATGGAATTTCGTCCCGAAACTCATCCTGCTGTCCGTTTTTGCATTTGGTTTCAAAAAAAAAAATTGGCTTCAAAAAACATTTTGGTTCCTGTCCAGCATTTTTCATGAACATTAAGTCATGCGTTTTCTTTCCCAGGCACCAAAAAGGCTCGATTTTTAAAAAGTGGAAGTAACACCATTTTTAGACATGGAATTTCGTCCCGAAACTCATCCTGCTGTCCGTTTTTGCATTTGGTTTCAAAAAAAAAAAATTGGCTTCAAAAAACATTTTGGTTCCTGGACAGCTTTTTTCATGAACATTAAGTCATGCGTTTTCTTCCCCAGGGACCAAAAATGCTCGATTTTTAAAAAGTGGAAGTAACACCATTTTTAGACATGGAATTTCGTCCCGAAACTCATCCTGGTGTCCGTTTTTGCATTTGGTTTCAAAAAAAAAAATTGGCTTCAAAAAACATTTTGGTTCCTGGGCAGCATTTTTCATGAACATTAAGTCATGCGTTTTCTTCCCCAGGCACCAAAAAGGCCCGATTTTTAAAAAGTGGAAGTAACACCATTTTTAGACATGGAATTTCGTCCCGAAACTCATCCTGGTGTCCGTTTTTGCATTTGGTTTTTAAAAAAAAAATTGGCTTCAAAAAACATTTTGGTTCCTGGGCAGCATTTTTCATGAACATTAAGTCATGCGTTTTCTTCCCCAGGGACCAAAAAGGCTCGATTTTTAAAAAGTGGAAGTAACACCATTTTTAGACATGGAATTTCGTCCCGAAACTCATCCTGCTGTCCGTTTTTGCATTTGGTTTCAAAAAAAAAAATTGGCTTCAAAAAACATTTTGGTTCCTGTCCAGCATTTTTCATGAACATTAAGTCATGCGTTTTCTTTCCCAGGCACCAAAAAGGCTCGATTTTTAAAAAGTGGAAGTAACACCATTTTTAGACATGGAATTTCGTCCTGAAACTCATCCTGGTGTCCGTTTTTGCATTTGGTTTCAAAAAAAAAAAAATGGCTTCAAAAAACATTTTGGTTCCTGGGCAGCATTTTTCATGAACATTAAGTCATGCGTTTTCTTCCCCAGGCACCAAAAAGGCTTGATTTTTAAAAAGTGGAAGTAACACCATTTTTAGACATGGAATTTCGTCCCGAAACTCATCTTGGTGTCCGTTTTTGCATTTGGTTTCAAAAATAAAAAATGGCTTCAAAAAACATTTTGGTTCCTGGGCAGCATTTTTCATGAACATTAAGTCATGCGTTTTCTTCCCCAGGCACCAAAAAGGCTTGATTTTTAAAAAGTGGAAGTAACACCATTTTTAGACATGGAATTTCGTCCCGAAACTCATCTTGGTGTCCGTTTTTGCATTTGGTTTCAAAAATAAAAAATGGCTTCAAAAAACATTTTGGTTCCTGGGCAGCATTTTTCATGAACATTAAGTCATGCGTTTTCTTCCCCAGGCACCAAAAAGGCTCGATTTTTAAAAAGTGGAAGTAACACCATTTTTAGACATGGAATTTCGTCCCGAAACTCATCCTGGTGTCCGTTTTTGCATTTGGTTTCAAAAAAAAAAATTGGCTTCAAAAAACATTTTGGTTCCTGGGCAGCATTTTTCATGAACATTAAGTCATGCGTTTTCTTCCCCAGGCACCAAAAAGGCCCGATTTTTAAAAAGTGGAAGTAACACCATTTTTAGACATGGAATTTCGTCCCGAAACTCATCCTGGTGTCCGTTTTTGCATTTGGTTTCAAAAAAAAAAAATTGGCTTCAAAAAACATTTTGGTTCCTGGGCAGCATTTTTCATGAACATTAAGTCATGCGTTTTCTTCCCCAGGCACCAAAAAGGCTCAATTTTTAAAAAGTGGAAGTAACACCATTTTTAGACATGGAATTTCGTCCCGAAACTCATCCTGGTGTCCGTTTTTGCATTTGGTTTCAAAAAAAAAAAAATTGGCTTCAAAAAACATTTTGGTTCCTGGGCAGCATTTTTCATGAACATTAAGTCATGCGTTTTCTTCCCCAGGCACCAAAAAGGCTCGATTTTTAAAAGGTGGAAGTAACACCATTTTTAGACATGGAATTTCATCCCGAAACTCATCCTGGTGTCCGTTTTTGCATTTCGTTTCAAAAAAAGAAATTGGCTTCAAAAAACATTTTGGTTCCTGGGCAGCATTTTTCATGAACATTAAGTCATGCGTTTTCTTCCCCAGGCACCAAAAAGGCTTGATTTTTAAAAAGTGGAAGTAACACCATTTTTAGACATGGAATTTCGTCCCGAAACTCATCCTGGTGTCCGTTTTTGCATTTGGTTTCAAAAATAAAAAATGGCTTCAAAAAATATTTTGGTTCCTGGGCAGCATTTTTCATGAACATTAAGTCATGCGTTTTCTTCCCCAGGCACCAAAAAGGCTCGATTTTTAAAAAGTGGAAGTAACACCATTTTTAGACATGGAATTTCGTCCCGAAACTCATCCTGGTGTCCGTTTTTGCATTTGGTTTCAAAAAAAAAAAATTGGCTTCAAAAAACATTTTGGTTCCTGGGCAGCATTTTTCATGAACATTAAGTCATGCGTTTTCTTCCCCAGGCACCAAAAAGGCCCGATTTTTAAAAAGTGGAAGTAACACCATTTTTAGACATGGAATTTCGTCCCGAAACTCATCCTGGTGTCCGTTTTTGCATTTGGTTTCAAAAAAAAAAAATTGGCTTCAAAAAACATTTTGGTTCCTGGGCAGCATTTTTCATGAACATTAAGTCATGCGTTTTCTTCCCCAGGCACCAAAAAGGTTCGATTTTTAAAAAGTGGAAGTAACACCATTTTTAGACATGGAATTTCGTCCCGAAACTCATCCTGGTGTCCGTTTTAGCATTTGGTTTCAAAAAAAGAAATTGGCTTCAAAAAACATTTTGGTTCCTGGGCAGCATTTTTCATGAACATTAAGTCATGCGTTTTCTTCCCCAGGCACCAAAAAGGCTCGATTTTTAAAAAGTGGAAGTAACACCATTTTTAGACATAGAATTTCATCCCGAAACTCATCCTGGTGTCCGTTTTTGCATTTGGTTTTAAAAAATAAAAATTGGCTTCAAAAAACATTTTGGTTCCTGGGCAGCATTTTTCATGAACATTAAGTCATGCGTTTTCTTCCCCAGGGACCAAAAAGGCTCGATTTTTAAAAAGTGGAAGTAACATCATTTTTAGACATGGAATTTCGTCCCGAAACTCATCCTGGTGTCCGTTTTTGCATTTGGTTTCAAAAAAAGAAATTGGCTTCAAAAAACATTTTGGTTCCTGGGCAGCATTTTTCATGAACATTAAGTCATGCGTTTTCTTCCCCAGGCACCAAAAAGGCTCGATTTTTAAAAAGTGGAAGTAACACCATTTTTAGACATGGAATTTCGTCCCGAAACTCATCCTGGTGTCCGTTTTTGCATTTGGTTTCAAAAATAAAAAATGGCTTCAAAAAGCATTTTGGTTCCTGGGCAGCATTTTTCATGAACATTAAGTCATGCGTTTTCTTCCCCAGGCACCAAAAAGGCTCGATTTTTAAAAAGTGGAAGTAACACCATTTTTAGACACGGAATTTCATCCCGAAACTCATCCTGGTGTCCGTTTTTGCATTTGGTTTCAAAAAAAAAAATTGGCTTCAAAAAACATTTTGGTTCCTGGGCAGCATTTTTCATGAACATTAAGTCATGCGTTTTCTTCCCCAGGCACCAAAAAGGCTCGATTTTTAAAAAGTGGAAGTAACCCCATTTTTAGACATAGAATTTCGTCCCGAAACTCATCCTGGTGTCCGTTTTTGCATTTGGTTTCAAAAAAAAAAAATTGGCTTCAAAAAACATTTTGGTTCCTGGGCAGGATTTTTCATGAACATTAAGTCATGCGTTTTCTTCCCCAGGCACCAAAAAGGCTCGATTTTTAAAAAGTGGAAGTAACACCATTTTTAGACATGGAATTTCGTCCCGAAACTCATCCTGGTGTCCGTTTTTGCATTTGGTTTCAAAAAAAAAAATTGGCTTCAAAAAACATTTTGGTTCCTGGGCAGCATTTTTCATGAACATTAAGTCATGCGTTTTCTTCCCCAGGCACCAAAAAGGCTCGATTTTTAAAAAGTGGAAGTAACCCCATTTTTAGACATAGAATTTCGTCCCGAAACTCATCCTGGTGTCCGTTTTTGCATTTGGTTTCAAAAAAAAAAAATTGGCTTCAAAAAACATTTTGGTTCCTGGGCAGGATTTTTCATGAACATTAAGTCATGCGTTTTCTTCCCCAGGCACCAAAAAGGCCCGATTTTTAAAAAGTGGAAGTAACACCATTTTTAGACATGGAATTTCGTCCCGAAACTCATCCTGCTGTCCGTTTTTGCATTTGGTTTCAAAAAAAAAAATTGGCTTCAAAAAACATTTTGGTTCCTGGGCAGCATTTTTCATGAACATTAAGTCATGCGTTTTCTTCCCCAGGCACCAAAAAGGCTCGATTTTTAAAAAGTGGAAGTAAAACCATTTTTAGACATGGAATTTCGTCCCAAAACTCATCCTGGTGTCCATTTTTGTATTTGGTTTCAAAAAAAAAAATTGGCTTCAAAAAACATTTTGGTTCCTGGGCAGCATTTTTCATGAACATTAAGTCATGCGTTTTCTTTCCCAGGCACCAAAAAGGCTCGATTTTTAAAAAGTGGAAGAACCCCATTTTTAGACATGGAATTTCGTCCCGAAACTCATCCTGGTGTCCATTTTTGCATTTGGTTTCAAAAAAAAAAATTGGCTTCAAAAAACATTTTGGTTCCTGGGCAGCATTTTTCATGAACATTAAGTCATGCGTTTTCTTCCCCAGGCACCAAAAAGGCTCGATTTTTAAAAAGTGGAAGTAACACCATTTTTAGACATGGAATTTCGTCCCGAAACTCATCCTGCTGTCCGTTTTTGCATTTGGTTTCAAAAAAAAAAATTGGCTTCAAAAAACATTTTGGTTCCTGGACAGCATTTTTCATGAACATTAAGTCATGCGTTTTCTTTCCCAGGCACCAAAAAGGCTCGATTTTTAAAAAGTGGAAGTAACACCATTTTTAGACATGGAATTTCGTCCTGAAACTCATCCTGGTGTCCGTTTTTGCATTTGGTTTCAAAAAAAAAAAAATGGCTTCAAAAAACATTTTGGTTCCTGGGCAGCATTTTTCATGAACATTAAGTCATGCGTTTTCTTCCCCAGGCACCAAAAAGGCTCGATTTTTAAAAAGTGGAAGTAAAACCATTTTTAGACATGGAATTTCGTCCCGAAACTCATCCTGCTGTCCGTTTTTGCATTTGGTTTCAAAAAAAAAAATTGGCTTCAAAAAACATTTTCGTTCCTGGGCAGCATTTTTCATGAACATTAAGTCATGCGTTTTCTTCCCTAGGCACCAAAAAGGCTCGATTTTTAAAAAGTGGAAGTAACACCCTTTTTAGACATGGAATTTCGTCCCGAAACTCATCCTGGTGTCCGTTTTTGCATTTGGTTTCAAAAAAAAAAAAATTTGGCTTCAAAAAACATTTTGGTTCCTGGGCAGCATTTTTCATGAACATTAAGTCATGCGTTTTCTTCCCCAGGCACCAAAAAGGCTCGATTTTTAAAAAGTGGAAGTAACACCCTTTTTAGACATGGAATTTCGTCCCGAAACTCATCCTGGGGTCCGTTTTTGCATTTGGTTTCAAAAAAAAAAAATTGGCTTCAAAAAACATTTTGGTTCCTAGGCAGCATTTTTCATGAACATTAAGTCATGCATTTTCTTCCCCAGGCACCAAAAAGGCCCGATTTTTAAAAAGTGGAAGTAACACCATTTTTAGACATGGAATTTCGTCCCGAAACTCATCCTGGTGTCCGTTTTTGCATTTGGTTTCAAAAAAAAAAATTGGCTTCAAAAAACATTTTGGTTCCTGGGCAGCATTTTTCATGAACATTAAGTCATGCGTTTTCTTCCCCAGGCACCAAAAAGGCTCGATTTTTAAAAAGTGGAAGTAACACCATTTTTAGACATGGAATTTCGTCCCGAAACTCATCCTGGTGTCCATTTTTGCATTTGGTTTCAAAAAAAAAAATTGGCTTCAAAAAACATTTTGGTTCCTGGGCAGCATTTTTCATGAACATTAAGTCATGCGTTTTCTTCCCCAGGCACCAAAAAGGCCCGATTTTTTAAAAGTGGAAGTAACACCATTTTTAGACATGGAATTTCGTCCCGAAACTCATCCTGCTGTTCGTTTTTGCATTTGGTTTCAAAAAAAAAAAATTGGCTTCAAAAAACATTTTGGTTCCTGGGCAGCATTTTTCATGAACATTAAGTCATGCGTTTTCTTCCCCAGGCACCAAAAAGGCTCGATTTTTAAAAAGTGGAAGTAACACCCTTTTTAGACATGGAATTTCATCCCGAAACTCATCCTGGTGTCCGTTTTTGCATTTGGTTTCAAAAAAAAAATTGGCTTCAAAAAACATTTTGGTTCCTGGGCAGCATTTTTCATGAACATTAAGTCATGCGTTTTCTTCCCCAGGCACCAAAAAGGCTCGATTTTTAAAAAGTGGAAGTAAAACCATTTTTAGACATGGAATTTCGTCCCAAAACTCATCCTGGTGTCCATTTTTGTATTTGGTTTCAAAAAAAAAAATTGGCTTCAAAAAACATTTTGGTTCCTGGGCAGCATTTTTCATGAACATTAAGTCATGCGTTTTCTTTCCCAGGCACCAAAAAGGCTCGATTTTTAAAAAGTGGAAGTAACCCCATTTTTAGACATGGAATTTCGTCCCGAAACTCATCCTGGTGTCCATTTTTGCATTTGGTTTCAAAAAAAAAAATTGGCTTCAAAAAACATTTTGGTTCCTGGGCAGCATTTTTCATGAACATTAAGTCATGCGTTTTCTTCCCCAGGCACCAAAAAGGCTTGATTTTTAAAAAGTGGAAGTAACACCATTTTTAGACATGGAATTTCGTCCCAAAACTCATCCTGGTGTCCATTTTTGTATTTGGTTTCAAAAAAAAAAAATTGGCTTCAAAAAACATTTTGTTTCCTGGGCAGCATTTTTCATGAACATTAAGTCATGCGTTTTCTTTCCCAGGCACCAAAAAGGCTCGATTTTTAAAAAGTGGAAGTAACCCCATTTTTAGACATGGAATTTCGTCCCGAAACTCATCCTGCTGTCCGTTTTTGCATTTGGTTTCAAAAAAAAAAATTGGCTTCAAAAAACATTTTGGTTCCTGGGCAGCATTTTTCATGAACATTAAGTCATGCGTTTTCTTTCCCAGGCACCAAAAAGGCTCGATTTTTAAAAAGTGGAAGTAACCCCATTTTTAGACATGGAATTTCGTCCCGAAACTCATCCTGGTGTCCGTTTTTGCATTTGGTTTCAAAAAAAAAAATTGGCTTCAAAAAAGATTTTGGTTCCTGGGCAGCATTTTTCATGAACATTAAGTCATGCGTTTTCTTCCCCAGGCACCAAAAAGGCCCGATTTTTAAAAAGTGAAAGTAACACCATTTTTAGACATGGAATTTCGTCCCGAAACTCATCCTGGTGTCTATTTTTGCATTTGGTTTCAAAAAAAAAAATTGGCTTCAAAAAACATTTTGGTTCCTGGGCAGCATTTTTCATGAACATTAAGTCATGCGTTTTCTTCCCCAGGCACCAAAAAGGCTCGATTTTTAAAAAGTGGAAGTAACACCCTTTTTAGACATAGAATTTCGTCCCGAAACTCATCCTGGTGTCTATTTTTGCATTTGGTTTCAAAAAAAAAAAAATTGGCTTCAAAAAACATTTTGGTTCCTGGGCAGGATTTTTCATGAACATTAAGTCATGCGTTTTCTTCCCCAGGCACCAAAAAGGCTCGATTTTTAAAAAGTGGAAGTAACCCCATTTTTAGACATGGAATTTCGTCCCGAAACTCATCCTGGTGTCCGTTTTTGCATTTGGTTTCAAAAAAACAAATTGGCTTCAAAAAAGATTTTGGTTTCTGGGCAGCATTTTTCATGAACATTAAGTCATGCGTTTTCTTTCCCAGGCACTTTTTGGTTCCTGGGGAAGAAAACGCATGACTTAATGTTCATGAAAAATACTGCCGAGGAACCAAAATGTTTTTTGAAGCCAATTTTTTTTTTTGAAACCAAATGCAAAAACGGACACCAGGATGAGTTTCGGGACGAAATTCCATGTCTAAAAATGGTGTTACTTCCACTTTTTAAAAATCGAGCCTTTTTGGTGCCTGGGGAAGAAAATGCATGACTTAATATTCATGAAAAATGCTGCCCAGGAACCAAAATGTTTTTTGAAGCCAATTTTTTTTTTTGAAACCAAATGCAAAAACGGACACCAGGATGAGTTTCAGGACGAAATTCCATGTCGAAAAATTGTGTTACTTCCACTTTTTAAAAATCGGGCCTTTTTGGTGCCTGGGGAAGAAAACGCATGACTTAATATTCATGAAAAATGCTGCCCAGGAACCAAAATGTTTTTTGAAGCCAATTTTTTTTTTTGAAACCAAATGCAAAAACGGACACCAGGATGAGTTTCGGGACGAAATTCCATGTCTAAAAAGGGTGTTACTTCCACTTTTTAAAAATCGAGCCTTTTTGGTGCCTGGGGAAGAAAATGCATGACTTAATGTTCATGAAAAATGCTGCCCAGGAACCAAAATGTTTTTTGAAGCAATTTTTTTTTTTTGAAACCAAATGCAAAAACGGAAACCAGGATGAGTTTCGGGACAAAATTCCATGTCTAAAAATGGGGTTACTTCCGCTTTTTAAAAATCAAGCCTTTTTGGTGCCTTGGGAAGAATATGCATGACTTAATGTTCATGAAAAATGCTGCCCAGGAACCAAAATGTTTTTTGAAGCCAATTTTTATTTTTTTTTGAAACGAAATGCAAAAACGGACACCAGGATGAGTTTCGGGACGAAATTCCATGTCTAAAAATGGTGTTACTTCCACTTTTTAAAAATCGAGCCTTTTTGGTGCCTGGGGAAGAAAACGCATGACTTAATGTTCATGAAAAATGCTGCCCAGGAACCAAAATGTTTTTTGAAGCCAATTTTTTTTTTTGAAACCAAATGCAAAAACGGACACCAGGATGAGTTTCGGGACGAAATTCCATGTCTAAAAATGGTGTTACTTCCACTTTTTAAAAATCGGGCCTTTTTGGTGCCTGGGGAAGAAAACGCATGACTTAATGTTCATGAAAAATGCTGCCCAGGAACCAAAATGTTTTTTGAAGCCAATTTTTTTTTTTTGAAACCAAATGCAAAAACGGATACCAGGATGAGTTTCGGGACGAAATTCCATGTCTAAAAATGGGGTTACTTCCACTTTTTAAGAATCGGGCCTTTTTGGTGCCTGGGGAAGAAAACACATGACTTAATGTTCATGAAAAATGCTGCCCAGGAACCAAAATGTTTTTTGAAGCCAATTTTTTTCTTTGAAACCAAATGCAAAAACGGACACCAGGATGAGTTTCGGGACGAAATTCCATGTCTAAAAATGGGGTTACTTCCACTTTTTAAAAATCGAGCCTTTTTGGTGCCTGGGGAAGAAAACGCATGACTTAATGTTCATGAAAAATGCTGCCCAGGAACCAAAATGTTTTTTGAAGCCAATTTTTTTTTTTGAAACCAAATGCAAAAACGGACACCAGGATGAGTTTCGGGACGAAATTCCATGTCTAAAAATGGTGTTACTTCCACTTTTTAAAAATCGAGCCTTTTTGGTGCCTGGGGAAGAATATGCATGACTTCATGTTCATGAAAAATGCTGCCCAGGAACCAAAATGTTTTTTGAAGCCAATTTTTTTTTTTTGAAACGAAATGCAAAAACGGACACCAGGATGAGTTTCGGGACGAAATTCCATGTCTAAAAATGGTGTTGCTTCCACTTTTTAAAAATCGGGCCTTTTTGGTTCCTGGGGAAGAAAACGCATGACTTAATGTTCATGAAAAATGCTGCCCAGGAACCAAAATGTTTTTTGAAGCAATTTTTTTTTTTTGAAACCAAATGCAAAAACGGACACCAGGATGAGTTTCGGGACAAAATTCCATGTCTAAAAATGGGGTTACTTCCACTTTTTAAAAATCGGGCCTTTTTGGTGCCTTGGGAAGAATATGCATGACTTAATGTTCATGAAAAATGCTGCCCAGGAACCAAAATGTTTTTTGAAGCCAATTTTTTTTTTTTTGAAACGAAATGCAAAAACGGACACCAGGATGAGTTTCGGGATGAAATTCCATGTCTAAAAATGGTATTACTTCCACTTTTTAAAAATCGAGCCTTTTTGGTGCCTGGGGAAGAAAACGCATGACTTAATGTTCATGAAAAATGCTGCCCAGGAACCAAACTGTTTTTTGAAGAATTTTTATTTTTTTTTGAAACCAAATGCAAAAACGGACACCAGGATGAGTTTCGGGACGAAATTCCATGTCTAAAAATGGTGTTACTTCCACTTTTTAAAAATCGAGCCTTTTTGGTGCCTGGGGAAGAAAACGCATGACTTAATGTTCATGAAAAATGCTGCCCAGGAACCAAAATGTTTTTTGAAGCCAATTGTTTTTTTTTTGAAACCAAATGCAAAAACGGACACCAGGATGAGTTTCGGGACGAAATTCCATGTCTAAAAATGGTGTTACTTCCACTTTTTTAAAATCGAGCCTTTTTCGTTCCTGGGGAAGAAAATACATGACTTAATGTTCATGAAAAATACTGCCCAGGAACCAAAATGTTTTTTGAAGCCAATTTTTTTTTTTTTTGAAACGAAATGCAAAAACGGACACCAGGATGAGTTTCGGGACGAAATTCCATGTGTAAAAATGGTGTTACTTCCACTTTTTAAAAATCGGGCCTTTTTGGTGCCTGGGGAAGAAAATGCATGACTTAATATTCATGAAAAATGCTGCCCAGGAACCAAAATGTTTTTTGAAGCCAATTTTTTTTTTTGAAACCAAATGCAAAAACGGACACCAGGATGAGTTTCGGGACGAAATTCCATGTCTAAAAATTGTGTTACTTCCACTTTTTAAAAATCGGGCCTTTTTGGTGCTTGGGGAAGAAAACGCATGACTTAATATTCATGAAAAATGCTGCCCAGGAACCAAAAGGTTTTTTGAAGCCAATTTTTTTTTTTGAAACCAAATGAAAAAACGGACACCAGGATGAGTTTCGGGACGAAATTCCATGTCTAGAAATGGTGTTACTTCCACTTTTTAAAAATCGAGCCTTTTTGGTGCCTGGGGAAGAAAATGCATGACTTAATGTTCATGAAAAATGCTGCCCAGGAACCAAAATGTTTTTTGAAGCAATTTTTTTTTTTGAAACCAAATGCAAAAACGGACACCAGGATGAGTTTCGGGACGAAATTCCATGTCTAAAAATTGTGTTACTTCCACTTTTTAAAAATCGGGCCTTTTTGGTGCCTGGGGAAGAAAACGCATGACTTAATGTTCATGAAAAATGCTGCCCAGGAACCAAAATGTTTTTTGAAACCAATTTTTTTTTTTGAAACCAAATGCAAAAACGGACACCAGGATGAGTTTCGGGACGAAATTCCATGTCTAAAAATGGTGTTACTTCCACTTTTTAAAAATCGGGCCTTTTTGGTGCCTGGGGAAGAAAACGCATGACTTAATATTCATGAAAAATGCTGCCCAGGAACCAAAATGTTTTTTGAAGCCAATTTTTTTTTTTGAAACCAAATGCAAAAACGGACACCAGGATGAGTTTCGGGATGAAATTCCATGTCTAAAAATGGTGTTACTTCCACTTTTTAAAAATCGGGCCTTTTTGGTGCCTGGGGAAGAAAACGCATGACTTAATATTCATGAAAAATGCTGCCCAGGAACCAAAATGTTTTTTGAAGCCAATTTTTTTTTTTGAAACCAAATGCAAAAACGGACACCAGGGTGAGTTTCGGGACGAAATTCCATGTCTAAAAATGGTGTTACTTCCACTTTTTAAAAATCGAGCCTTTTTGGGTCCTGGGGAAGAAAATGCATGACTTAATGTTCATGAAAAATGCTGCCCAGGAACCAAAATGTTTTTTGAAGCAATTTTTTTTTTTGAAACCAAATGCAAAAACGGACACCAGGATGAGTTTCGGGACGAAATTCCATGTCTAAAAATGGTGTTACTTCCACTTTTTAAAAATCGGGCCTTTTTGGTGCCTTGGGAAGAATATGCATGACTTAATGTTCATGAAAAATGCTGCCCAGGAACCAAAATGTTTTTTGAAGCCAATTTTTTTTTTTTTTGAAACGAAATGCAAAAACGGACACCAGGATGAGTTTCGGGACGAAATTCCATGTCTAAAAATGGTGTTGCTTCCACTTTTTAAAAATCGGGCCTTTTTGGTTCCTGCGGAAGAGAACGCATGACTTAATGTTCATGAAAAATGCTGCCCAGGAACCAAAATGTTTTTTGAAGTAAATTTTTTTTTAAACCAAATGCAAAAACGGACACCAGGATGAGTTTCGGGACGAAATTCCATGTCTAAAAATGGTGTTGCTTCCACTTTTTAAAAATCGAGCCTTTTTGGTTACTGGGGAAGGAAACACATGACTTAATGGTCATGAAAAATGCTGCCCAGGAACCAAAAATTTTTTTGAAGCCAATTTTTTTTTTTTTTGAAACCAAATGCAAAAACGGACACCAGGATGAGTTTCGGGACGAAATTCCATGTCTAAAAATGGTGTTACTTCCACTTTTTAAAAATTGAGCCTTTTTGGTACCTGGGGAAGAAAACGCATGACTTAATGTTCATGAAAAATGCTGCCCAGGAACCAAAATGTTTTTTGAAGCCAATTTTTTTTTTGAAACCAAATGCAAAAACGCACACCAGGATGAGTTTTGGGATGAAATTCCATGTCTAAAAATGGTGTATCTTCCACTTTTTAAAAATCGAGCCTTTTTGGTGCCTGGGTAAGAAAACGTGTGACTTAATATTCAGGAAAAATGCTGCCCAGGAACCAAAATGTTTTTTGAAGCCAATTTTTTTTTTTTAAACGAAATGCAAAAACGGACACCAGGATGAGTTTCGGGACGAAATTCCATGTCTAAAAATGGTGTTGCTTCCACTTTTTAAAAATCGAGCCTTTTTGGTTGCTGGGGAAGAAAACGCATGACTTAATGTTCATGAAAAATGCTGCCCAGGAACCAAAATGTTTTTTGAAGCCAATTTTTTTTTTTTTTTGAAACCAAATGCAAAAACGGACACCAGGATGAGTTTCGGGACGAAATTCCATGTCTAAAAATGGTGTTACTTCCACTTTTTAAAAATCGGGTCTTTTGGTGCCTGGGGAAGAAAACGCATGACTTAATGTTCATGAAAAATGCTGCCCAGGAACCAAACTGTTTTTTGAAGAATTTTTTTTTTTTTAACCAAATGCAAAAACGGACACCAGGATGAGTTTCGGGACGAAATTCCATGTCTAAAAATGGTGTTACTTCCACTTTTTAAAAATCGAGCCTTTTTGGTGCCTGGGGAAGAAAACGCATGACTTAATCTTCATGAAAAATGCTGCCCAGGAACCAAAATGTTTTTTGAAGCCAATTTTTTTTTTTTGAAACCAAATGCAAAAACGGACACCAGGATGAGTTTCAGGACAAAATTCCATGTCTAAAAATGGTGTTACTTCCACTTTTTAAAAATCGGGCCTTTTTGGTGCCTGGGGAAGAAAACGCATGACTTAATGTTCATGAAAAATGCTGCCCAGGAACCAAAATGTTTTTTGAAGCCAATTTTTTTTTTTTTTGAAACCAAATGCAAAAACGGACACCAGGATGAGTTTCCGGACGAAATTCCATGTCTAAAAATGGGGTTACTTCCACTTTTTAAAAATCGAGCCTTTTTGGTGCCTGGGGAAGAAAACGCATGACTTAATGTTCATGAAAAATGCTGCCCAGGAACCAAAATGTTTTTTGAAGCCAATTTTTTTTTTTTGAAACCAAATGCAAAAACGGACACCAGGATGAGTTTCGGGACAAAATTCCATGTCTAAAAATGGTGTTACTTCCACTTTTTAAAAATCGGGCCTTTTTGGTGCCTGGGGAAGAAAACGCATGACTTAATATTCATGAAAAATGCTGCCCAGGAACCAAAATGTTTTTTGAAGCCAATTTTTTTTTTTTTTGAAACCAAATGCAAAAACGGACACCAGGATGAGTTTCGGGACAAAATTCCATGTCTAAAAATGGTGTTACTTCCACTTTTTAAAAATCGGGCCTTTTTGGTGCCTGGGGAAGAAAACGCATGACTTAATGTTCATGAAAAATGCTGCCCAGGAACCAAACTGTTTTTTGAAGAATTTTTTTTTTTTAAACCAAATGCAAAAACGGACACCAGGATGAGTTTCGGGACGAAATTCCATGTCTAAAAATGGTGTTACTTCCACTTTTTAAAAATCGAGCCTTTTTGGTGCCTGGGGAAGAAAACGCATGACTTAATGTTCATGAAAAATGCTGCCCAGGAACCAAAATGTTTTTTGAAGCCAATTTTTTTTTTTTGAAACCAAATGCAAAAACGGACACCAGGATGAGTTTCCGGACGAAATTCCATGTCTAAAAATGGGGTTACTTCCACTTTTTAAAAATCGAGCCTTTTTGGTGCCTGGGGAAGAAAACGCATGACTTAATGTTCATGAAAAATGCTGCCCAGGAACCAAAATGTTTTTTGAAGCCAATTTTTTTTTTTTTGAAACCAAATGCAAAAACGGACACCAGGATGAGTTTCGGGACAAAATTCCATGTCTAAAAATGGTGTTACTTCCACTTTTTAAAAATCGGGCCTTTTTGGTGCCTGGGGAAGAAAACGCATGACTTAATATTCATGAAAAATGCTGCCCAGGAACCAAAATGTTTTTTGAAGCCAATTTTTTTTTTTTTTTGAAACCAAATGCAAAAACGGACACCAGGATGAGTTTCGGGACGAAATTCCATGTCTAAAAATGGTGTCACTTCCACTTTTTAAAAATCGGGTCTTTTTGGTGCCTGGGGAAGAAAACGCATGACTTAATGTTCATGAAAAATGCTGCCCAGGAACCAAACTGTTTTTTGAAGAATTTTTTTTTTTTAAACCAAATGCAAAAACGGACACCAGGATGAGTTTCGGGACGAAATTCCATGTCTAAAAATGGTGTTACTTCCACTTTTTAAAAATCGAGCCTTTTTGGTGCCTGGGGAAGAAAACGCATGACTTAATGTTCATGAAAAATGCTGCCCAGGAACCAAAATGTTTTTTGAAGCCAATTTTTTTTTTTTGAAACCAAATGCAAAAACGGACACCAGGATGAGTTTCGGGACAAAATTCCATGTCTAAAAATGGTGTTACTTCCACTTTTTAAAAATCGGGTCTTTTTGGTGCCTGGGGAAGAAAACGCATGACTTAATGTTCATGAAAAATGCTGCCCAGGAACCAAACTGTTTTTTGAAGAATTTTTTTTTTTTAAACCAAATGCAAAAACGGACACCAGGATGAGTTTCGGGACGAAATTCCATGTCTAAAAATGGTGTTACTTCCACTTTTTAAAAATCGAGCCTTTTTGGTGCCTGGGGAAGAAAACGCATGACTTAATGTTCATGAAAAATGCTGCCCAGGAACCAAAATGTTTTTTGAAGCCAATTTTTTTTTTTTGAAACCAAATGCAAAAACGGACACCAGGATGAGTTTCCGGACGAAATTCCATGTCTAAAAATGGGGTTACTTCCACTTTTTAAAAATCGAGCCTTTTTGGTGCCTGGGGAAGAAAACGCATGACTTAATGTTCATGAAAAATGCTGCCCAGGAACCAAAATGTTTTTTGAAGCCAATTTTTTTTTTTTGAAACCAAATGCAAAAACGGACACCAGGATGAGTTTCGGGACAAAATTCCATGTCTAAAAATGGTGTTACTTCCACTTTTTAAAAATCGGGCCTTTTTGGTGCCTGGGGAAGAAAACGCATGACTTAATATTCATGAAAAATGCTGCCCAGGAACCAAAATGTTTTTTGAAGCCAATTTTTTTTTTTTTTGAAACCAAATGCAAAAACGGACACCAGGATGAGTTTCGGGACGAAATTCCATGTCTAAAAATGGTGTTACTTCCACTTTTTAAAAATCGGGTCTTTTTGGTGCCTGGGGAAGAAAACGCATGACTTAATGTTCATGAAAAATGCTGCCCAGGAACCAAACTGTTTTTTGAAGAATTTTTTTTTTTTAAACCAAATGCAAAAACGGACACCAGGATGAGTTTCGGGACGAAATTCCATGTCTAAAAATGGTGTTACTTCCACTTTTTAAAAATCGAGCCTTTTTGGTGCCTGGGGAAGAAAACGCATGACTTAATGTTCATGAAAAATGCTGCCCAGGAACCAAAATGTTTTTTGAAGCCAATTTTTTTTTTTTTAAACCAAATGCAAAAACGGACACCAGGATGAGTTTCGGGACAAAATTCCATGTCTAAAAATGGTGTTACTTCCACTTTTTAAAAATCGGGCCTTTTTGGTGCCTGGGGAAGAAAACGCATGACTTAATGTTCATGAAAAATGCTGCCCAGGAACCAAAATGTTTTTTGAAGCCAATTTTTTTTTTTTTTTGAAACCAAATGCAAAAACGGACACCAGGATGAGTTTCCGGACGAAATTCCATGTCTAAAAATGGGGTTACTTCCACTTTTTAAAAATCGAGCCTTTTTGGTGCCTGGGGAAGAAAACGCATGACTCAATGGTCAGGAAAAATGCTGCCCAGGAACCAAAATGTTTTTTGAAGAATTTTTTTTTTTAAACCAAATGCAAAAACGGACACCAGGATGAGTTTCGGGATGAAATTCCATGTCTAAAAATGGTGTTACTTCCACTTTTTAAAAATCGAGCCTTTTTGGTGCCTGGGGAAGAAAACGCATGACTTAATGTTCATGAAAAATGCTGCGCAGGAACCAAAATGTTTTTTGAAGCCAATTTTTTTTTTTTTGAAACCAAAGGCAAAAACGGACACCAGGATGAGTTTCGGGACAAAATTCCATGTCTAAAAATGGTGTTACTTCCACTTTTTAAAAATCGGGCCTTTTTGGTGCCTGGGGAAGAAAACGCATGACTTAATGTTCATGAAAAATGCTGCCCAGGAACCAAAATGTTTTTTGAAGCCAATTTTTTTTTTTTTTAAACCAAATGCAAAAACGGACACCAGGATGAGTTTCCGGACGAAATTCCATGTCTAAAAATGGGGTTACTTCCACTTTTTAAAAATCGAGCCTTTTTGGTGCCTGGGGAAGAAAACGCATGACTTAATGTTCATGAAAAATGCTGCCCAGGAACCAAAATGTTTTTTGAAGCCAATTTTTTTTTTTTTTTTTGAAACCAAATGCAAAAACGGACACCAGGATTAGTTTCGGGACGAAATTCCATCTCTAAAAATGGTGTTGCTTCCACTTTTTAAAAATCGAGCCTTTTTGGTGCCTGGGGAAGAAAACGCATGACTTAATGGTCAGGCAAAATGCTGCCCAGGAACCAAAATGTTTTTTAAAGCCAAATTTTTTTTTTTTGAAACCAAATGCAAAAACGGACACCAGGATGAGTTTCAGGATGAAATTCCATGTCTAAAAATGATGTTGTTTCCACTTTTTAAAAATCGAGCCTTTTTGATGCCTGTGGAAGAAAATGCTGCCCAGGAACCAAAATAGTTTTATAAGCCATTTTTTTTTTTTTGAAACCAAAGGCAAAAAAGGACACCAGTACAAGATTGTGTGTGGAATTCCATGTTTAAAAATGGTGTTGCTTCCACTTTTTAAAAATCGAGCCTTTTTGGTGCCTGGGGAAGAAAACTTGTGACTTAATGGTCAGGAAAAATGGTGGCCAGGAACCAAAATGTTTTTTGAAGCGAAATTTTTTTTTTGAAACCAAATGCAAAAACGGACACCAGGATGAGTTTTGAGATGAAATTCCATGTCTAAAAATGGCGTTGCTTCCACTTTTTAATATGATTGCCAGGTCTGCTTCCAAAAAATAGCGGACAAGCAGGGGGGGGAGTTAAGTAGTAAAAAAAAAATACAATTAAATTATATATTTTCTTACAAACATTTTAACACGTATTAAAATAATCACTTCAAAACTTTACTTAAAATTCAAAACATCAAATATATTATAATAATATGTAAAATATTAAATTACATTTTACTTTGCTGTCATGTGTATTTGACTGCGCAGCTTTGATCAATTCTTTGTGTTTAAGGAATAATTCTTTAATTTCAGTACAACGTTGAGAAATATTTAAAAATATACAAAGTTCACTTCGTACTGTTACAAGCAGTCGGTTACGTTCGTAAGTCCACAAATTTCCCATGACGCTGAAAATTCATTCAACGTTTGCATTTGATACTGGAATTGACGCACAATACTGGAACAGTTTCAGGAAACTCGGAGCTGGCTCTTTCTTGAAAAAGTATGTCCACTTATCAAGGGATGAATTGCCCTGCAGATGAATATAAACTTCTTCTAAGGCAGAAATTTCATTGAAGAGAGTGTTGGGTGGAAGTTCTTCTCGCCATAGTGATAATAACCAGATGTTCGTCATTTCTTCTAAAGTTGGAGGATTATTGCGATCAATTAGATTGAAACAATTTAGCGTCTCATATACTGAATCGGTGAAATTATACCAGTTTTCTAGGTACGCAATGGCTCTTTTGATACACGTTGATGGCTTCTTTCTTGAACTTTTGCACGGCATTCTCAGGCAAATGTTTTTTACGTAAGGCAAATAAAACTTTCATTCCAAAAAACTGCTCATCATATTTTTTTTGCAAAGAATCACGCAGCTTACACATGATAATGTGAAGATCACATGCAAGAATTTTCTTGCTTTCCAGCTTCAGTAGGGTGTCTTGCATTATTGACATGAAGAAGTGCGTGAAATATAAATACAATTCTGAAATTGTTGGTTTATCGTCCTTTGCGAGTTCATTTTCCTGATCCGAAATAAGGTTCCAGATAACCTTATGGCACTCATCAGATCCAAGAGAAATAAAATACGATTTTAGAGGTATCCAGTTTAAAAGAAGTCTTTTACCGCTTTAAACAAACTTAACCAACGTGTTGGAACATGGCGCAAAACTTCATGGAATTCTGACTCGCAAAACTCAAAAAATGATTTCAACTCTTCTCGTTTCTTCACAGAATTCGAAAATTCGGCAAAAACCTTCAGCACTACATTTTCGATATCTAAAGATAACTGCTTTAATGCATTTTTTGTGCTGTTGTGTAAAATGTGATTATTGCAATGAGCATTCGATCTTTGTCTCATTCTAACTTATGAAAAAAAAGACAAAATGCGATTCTCCTATCCTTATTTTCTTAGACTGTACAGCTTTAGATTACGTACCATTTCATCATAAAGCTTTTGAATAAAAAAATGTCCACTATTTTGTGAAAAAAAAATAGTGAACATAATGTGAAAAAAGTGGACTGTCCACTCAAATAGTGGACACCTGGCAACCCTACTTTATGGCAGCCTCTCAAATATTGGAACTCTGCTATCATGTCTCCCCTGGTCCTTCTCTTCACTAGACTAGCCATGCCGTTGACTGGAAGGAAACTGGATTTTGGCTCGTACATGAAGCACAATTATTGACTAGTAGTCACAGAATTATAAAATAAGGAATAAATAAAGGGAATTATTTTAAGAGAGAGAGGGGGGAGGAGGAAAGGGACAGAGAGGGACAGAGAGAAAGAGAGAGAAAGAGAGAGAGAGAAAGACAGAAGAGAGGAGAGAGAGAGAAAGAGAGAGGGAGAGAGAGAAGAGGAGAGAGAAAGAAAGAGAGAAAGAGAAAAGAGAGGAGAGAGAAAGAAAGAAAGAAAGAAAGAAAGAGAGAGAGAGAAAGCGAGAGAGGGAGAGAGAGAAGTGGAGAGTAAGAGAGAGAAAGGGGAAGAGAGAGAAGAAAGGAGAGGGAGAGAGAGAAGAGAGGAGAAAGAGAAAGAGAGAGGGAGAGGGAGAAGAGGAGAGAGAGAGAAAGAGAGAAAGAAAGAGAAGAGAGGAGAGAGAGAAAGGGAGAGAAAGAGAGGGAGAGAGAGAAGAGAAGAGAAAGAGATATCAAAATTTCAGAATCCTGTAATTCTGATCTCTGCATGATCTCGTTCTCTCTTTCTATCTTTCTCTCTTTTTAAAATAATACCCTTTATTTACTAGCTCTCCCCTTTAACAAGGACAGATGAGACTTCAGAAGTTGACATTTGTCTCCGGGTGTGATTCTAGAAGAAAACAGATGATACCTATCTTAGACACAAGTCTTTAGAAATATACAACAAAAGGAGAAAGCTTTATTAACCCTGGAGATGTACTCTTTAAGCTCAGCTTTTTTTTCCTCAACACCCAACTTGTTCATATCCTAGTTCAGTGAACTGCTAACATTCTATATTTCTTTCGGTTCCAGCGGTGAGTCCAGTTTTTTCAAATTTTTTGTTTGTTTGTTTTTTGGCAAACGGTACAAAGGGCCGTGCCATCTTTTAGAGGAGTGAGAGCAGAAAACAAAGAAGGAAAGATGAGGAACATTGATTGATGGGAAAGTGGGGTGAGGAGAACCAGCTTGGCAAAACACGACTGTCTGGAGAAGTGGTAATTCAACAACACAAGTTTGGCTGCCAAGTTTGGGAGATTTATTTATTTATTTATTTATTATTCGTATTTCTATGCCGCCCACTCTCCGAGGACTCTGGGCGGCTTACACCAAAGACAGTATACTTAATAGCATATTGCCCCCCAACAATCTGGGTCCTCATTTTACCCACCTCGGAAGGATGGAAGGCTGAGTCAACCTTGAGCCGGTGAGATTTGATCCGCTGATCTGCTGAACTAGCAGTCAGCTGAAGTAGCTGCAGTACTGCACTCTAACCACTGCGCCACCTCGGCTCTGTTTTAGATTCTCTCCATTTTATTTTTTAAGTCTAAATTTCCTTGGGATTGGAAGTCTGCATGCAAGTTTCTGTTCCCTTCTGCATCTCCCAGTGGGACTTAGTAGGTTCTTTTCAAATAATAATAATAAAAATAAACGAATAATGCCTTGCTAAGACCATACTTGGAATATTGGTAGTTTTGATTTCCACGATACCCCAAAAAAAAAAAAAAAAAAAGGATGTTGAGACTCTGGAAAGAGTGCAGAGAAGAGCAACAAGGATGAGGCTAAAACATGCGAAGAATGGCTGCAGGAATTGGGTATCTCTAGTCTAGTGAAAAAATGGAGTAGACAGGGGTGAAATGCTCCCGGTTCGGACCGGATCGCCCAATTCGGTAGCAATCCTGGCGGGTGGTTCGTAGAACCGGTAGCGATCCTGGCGCAAGGCTCCACCCACCTGCCTGGTTATCGTTACCTCCTGGTTTTAACCAAGAAGTAATGTTTTGTACCCTCTGCACCGGGGTAGATTCTGCTTACCTTTACTACCAGTTCGCAGCGGGAACGCACGCTCTTCTGCACATGTGCAGGAGCATTTTGATGACATCAGGGTCAGTGGGCGGAGCCTCCCGCCGGTTTTACTACCTGTTCTATAGAACCAGTGTGAACCGGGGGCAACTCAGCACCGCTCTGCACATTCAGGGGTACATGCCAGAACCAGTAGTTAAAAATGCTTTCAAAAGTTTTTTTTTTTTTTAAAAAAGTTCCAACATCGCTCAGCTGATCGTCGGAACTTTTTTTTTTTTTTTTTTTTACTTTTTAGGTATTTTTTTTACTACCGGTTGTTCCACTGACTAATTGTTCCGTTAGGAAATTCCTCTTTAGTTCTAGGTTGCTTCTCTCCTTGATCGGTTTCCATCCATTGCTTCTTCTCTTGCTTTCTGGTGCTTTGGAGAATACGTCAATTCTCTCTTCTTTGTGGCAGCCCCTTAAATATTGGAAGACTGCTATCATGTCACCCCTAGTCCTTCCTTTCGGTAGACTATACATACCCAATTCCTTCATAGGTTTTAGCCTCCAGCCCCCTAATCCTCTTTTTTTAACAGAGTTGGAAGGGACCTTATAGGTCATCTAGTCCAACCCCCCGCTCAAGCAGGAGACCCTACCCCATTTCTGGCAGATGGCAGTCCAGTCTCTTCTTGAAGGTTTCCAGTGATGAAGCTCCCACAACTTCCGAAGGCAACTTCTGTTCCATGGGTTGATTGTTCTCACTGCCAGAAAAATTCTCCTTATTTCTAGGTTGAATCTCTCCTTGGTCAGTTTCCATACGTTATTCCTTGTCTGGCCTTGAGGTGCTTTGGAAAATGGCTTGACCCCTTCCTCTCTGTGGCAGCCCCTCAAATATTGAAAGATGCTATCATATCTCTTCTGGTCCTTCTCTTCACTAGACTAGCCATGCCCAGTTCCTGCAACCATTCATCGTATGTTTTAGCCCCCATCCCCTTAATCATCTTTGTGGCTCTTCTCTGCACTCTTTCTAGAGTCTCAACATCTTTTTCATAGCGTGGTGACCAACGTTGGATGCAGTATTCCAAGTTTGGTCTTACTAAGGCTTCATAGAATGGTATTAGTACGTCACTAATAGGGTTGACCTTTGCATAGCTCATGCTTCTTCGGTTAAGGATCCCACTAGATCTCCTACTCCAAATCCTGTTCCCAGAACTAGAAAACCATCTCAGTGTAAACTTGAACTCATCTGCTCTGGGGTAGGGGTAGGGCTTCCTTAACCCCCAACCTGCTGATCTGAACCCATCCGCTCCAGTGAACTTCCTTAGCCCCCTCAACCTGCTGATAATTCCGTGTGTCATTCAGGAAAATAATTAGCTGATAAAACAAAGACACGTGGCTCCTTCTCCTGCGCTAGAAGCCGATGGTCGATCACAGAAATGTCTTCCATTTGTAGTTGTTTGTTTGTTTGCAATGTCATGCTTAACTCCATGCCGTCAACGTGAGACACTTGGGGGGAAGGGAACGGCGCAACCTGTTCGTTAACGACAGTTTAATGTCTTCATCCTTGGCATGAAATTCCAGCTAATTAATATTCACCCAATTAGAGGGGGAAAAAATTACGAAGGGGAGGAAACGCAGGCGTGGGTGATGGGGAGAACCATCAACCCATCTTGGCAGGGAGCTGCACATGGAAAGAGGTGACCTGATTTTTTTCACATTTCCAGGTACTAATTAAATTAGTTTATGCCATGTAGAAGAATGAAACAGCCTCAGGGAAAAAGAAGCAGGAAGGCATATAATTATTTAGGAAGAAACTCTAATGCCATCAAAGCTGCCTCCTTAACCCTTTGCAAGCAAGAGGCGTTCCAGGTCAGCTTGAAGATGCTGGAGGCCAAGAACGTTGAGACTCTAGAAAGGGTGAAGAATAGCTAACACCCTAGAAGAGAGGCTCAAGATCCAGATGGATCTTGACAGACTTGAACACTGGGCCCGATCTACCGTGTTTTCCCAAAAATAAGATATATCAATATCTATCTATCTATCTATCTATCTATCTATCTATCTATCTATCTATCTATATTGGAACCCTGAAATAAGGGTTATTGCCATGGAATGTCTTATTTTAGGGAAAACAGGGTAACTATCTATCTAATCTATCTATCTATCTATCTATCTATCTATCTATCTATCTATCTATCTATCATCTATCTATCTATCTATCTATCTATCTATCTATCAGTTATATCTATCTATCTATCTTCTATCTATCTATCTATCTATCTATCTATCTATCTATCTATCTATCTATCTATCTGCTACCTATCTGCTCTCTCTCTCTCTCTCTCTCTCTCTCTCTCTCTCTCTCTCTCTAACAGTTATCTATTTCTATTTTTTTCTATCTATTTATCAGCTATCTATCTATCTATCTATCTATCTATCTATCTATCTATCTATCTATCATCTATCTATCTACCGTTTCCTATGTTTCTACCGTGTTTCCCCGAAAATAAGACCCTGTCTTATATTTTTTTGGTAACCCTGAAATAAGCGCTTGGCCTTATTGCCATGCGCTCAAAAGCCCGATTGGGATTATTATCAGGGGATGTCTTATTTAGGGGGGAAACACAGTAACAAAATGAAATTCAATGTAGAGAAAAGTAAAGTCCTACACTTAGGTAAGAAAAAACCAAAATTGCACCTATAAACTGGGGGGAAACCAGGCTTAATAGCAGCGACTGCGAGAGGGATCTTGGAGTCTTAGTGGACAACCAGCTAAATATGAGCCAGCAGTGTGCGGTGGCAGCCAAAAAAGCCAATGCAATCCTAAATTGCATTAACAGAAGGATACAATCAAGATCAAGTGAGGTACTTATACTTCTCTATAAAGCCCTAGTAAGGCCACACTTAGAGTACTGCATCCAGTTTCGTCACCACACTATAAAAATGACGTTGAGACTCTAGAAAGAATGCAGAGAAGAGCAACAGGATGATTAGGGGACTGGAGGCTAAAACATACGATGAACGGTTGCAGGAACTGGGCATGGCTAGTCTAGTGAAGAGAAGGACCAGGGAAGACAGGATAGCATCTTCCAATATTTGAGGGCTGCCACAGAGAGGAAGGAATCAAGCTATTTTCCAAAAACACCCGAAGGCGAGACAAGGAATAATGGATGGAAACTGATCAAGGAGAGATTTAACCTGGAAATAAGGAGAAATTTTCTGTCGGGGAGAACAATCAACCCATGGAACAGAAGTTGCACTTCGGAAGTTTGTGGGAGCTTCATCACTGGAGGCTTTCAAGAAGAGGACTGGACTGCCATCTGCCAGAAATGGTGTAGGGTTTCCTGCTTGAGCAGGGGGTTGGACTAGGATGACCTATAAGGTCCCTTCCAACTCTGTTACTCTGTTAAAAAAAAGATGACTAGGGGTCTGGAGGCTAAAGCCTATGAAGAAATTGGGTATGTCTAGTCTACCGAAAGGAAGGACTAGGGGTGACATGATAGCAGTCTTCCAATATTTAAGGGGGCTGCCACAAAGAAGAGAGAATCGACGTATTCTCCAAAGCACCAGAAAGCAAGAGAAGAAGCAATGGATGGAAACCAATCAAGGAGAGAAGCAACCTAGAACTAAAGAGGAATTTCCTAACGGAACAATTAGTCAGTGGAACAACTTACCTCCAGAAGCTGCGAATGCTCCAACACTGGAAGTTTTTAAGATGATGTTGGATAACCATTGGTCTGAAATAGTATCGGGTTTCCTGCCTAAGCAGGGGGCTGGACTAGAAGACCTCCAAGGTCCCTTCCAACTCTGTTTTTCTGGGCTGCTCACCATCTGCTGGAAGGACGAAGTGGTCCAAGCCATCTACCCTGAGATGCTTTTTTCTGCACTAGTATTTTTTTTTTAATAACCTTCAGGCTAAATGAACCTGAGACCATTATCTTGACCACTGAATTGAAGTGGGTTTCAATCTGGCAACATTTTGTTGTACTTCGTAAACTTTCTTTCTGGCAGTTTTGCCCCATCCGGGACTCTTGCCCTGGTTTAAAGAGCCGGCTTTGAATCTCTTTATTCCAAACCCCTTTAATACGAGGCTGCGGAGATGCTAAACTGCTCCCCTCGCTTTCCTCCGCTTTTAAATTTTGCCTTCCTGTGCATTTTGCCACGTCTCTCTCCAGTCTATTATTTTGATGTCTCCGTCTCTGATGCCATTAATGGTAGGGATGTGACCTGCCGTTCCATATTTTTACTTTTATCTGGGAGGAAATCAGCCGAGACTAAAAAAGCCAGGAGGAATTTCATGAATGGTTTTGAGGGACACCAGGGAGAAAATATATATATATATAAAATCCTGTCTCTGATGGATGACATCCCTTTTAACTTTCGAGATGAATAGCTCAGCGTTTTCATTTCAGATTTTGGGGTCACCCGTTTCTTTCCCCCCCTGAGAAAACAGCGGCAAGGGCACTGCGTTGTATCTGTCTGTCTCTGTGTGTGTGTTTACAAGAAGGATTGTGAAACGCCCCATCTGTTTTCCAGTACCCTTGTCAAATGAGCCACCTTTGACCGCAAAGAACGCAGCAATTAAGAGTGGTTAATGGACTGGAGAGTAAACAAAAAACCAGAGAAAATACAGAGGGAGGGAGAGAGAGAGAGAGAGAGAGAAAGAGAGGGAGGGAGAGAGAGGGAGAGAGAAAGACAGAGAGAAAGAGAGGGAGGGAGAGAGGGAGAGAGGAAGAGAGAGAGGAAGAGAAAGGGGGAGAGAGAGAAAAAGAGAGAGAGAGGGAGAGAGAGAAAGAAAGAGAGGGAGGGAGAGGGAGAGAAAGGGGGAGAGAAAGAGAGAAAGAGAGAGAGAAAAAGAGAGGGAGAGAGACAGAGAGAGAAAGAGAGAGAGAGAGAGAGAGGGAGGGAGAGGGAGAGAGTGAGAGAGAGAGAAAGAGAGGGAGGGAGAGAGGGAGAGAGGAAGAGAGAGAGGAAGAGAAAGGGGGAGAGAGAGAAAAAGAGAGAGAGAGGGAGAGAGAGAAAGAAAGAGAGGGAGGGAGAGGGAGAGAAAGGGGGAGAGAAAGAGAGAAAGAAAAAGAGAGGGAGAGAGACGGAGAGAGAAAGAGAGAGAGAGAGAGAGAGGGAGGGAGAGGGAGAGAGTGAGAGAGAAAGAGAGTGAGAAAGAGAGAGTGAGAAAGAGAGAGAGTGAGAGAGAGGGGGAGAGGGAGAGAGAGAGAGAGAGAGAGGGAGGGAGAGAGAAAGAGAGGGAGGGAGAGAGGGAGAGAGGAAGAGAGAGAGGAAGAGAAAGGGGGAGAGAGAGAAAAAGAGAGAGAGAGGGAGAGAGAGAAAGAAAGAGAGGGAGGGAGAGGGAGAGAAAGGGGGAGAGAAAGAGAGAAAGAGAGAGAGAAAAAGAGAGGGAGAGAGACGGAGAGAGAAAAAGAGAGAGCGAGAGAGAGAGGGAGGGAGAGGGAGAGAGGGGGAGAGTGAGAGAGAAAGAGAGTGAGAAAGAGAGAGTGAGAAAGAGAGAGAGTGAGAGAGAGGGGGGAGAGGGAGAGAGAGAGAGAGAGAGAGGGAGGGAGAGAGAGGAAGAGAAAGGGGGAGAGAGAGAAAAAGAGAGAGAGAGGGAGAGAGAGAAAGAAAGAGAGGGAGGGAGAGGGAGAGAAAGGGGGAGAGAAAGAGAGAGAGAAAAAGAGAGGGAGAGAGAAAAAGAGAGAGAGAGAGAGGGAGAGGGAGAGAGGGGGAGAGTGAGAGAGAAAGAGAGTGAGAAAGAGAGAGTGAGAAAGAGAGAGAGTGAGAGAGAGGGGAGAGAGAGAGAGAGAGAGAGAGAGAGAGAGAGAGAGAGAGAGAGAGAGAGAGAGATTCTTACTGGTGTCTCAGTCGTACGACAAGGAAGATCACTCTTCGCCTGTCTCTTTCCTTATTTTCTTCGCTGTCAGATATTTATTGTAATCACTGAAAGGCGGCGTTTAGCCGAGGCAGCAATTTCTATTTAAAAGACTGAGCTAGCCCAGCCAGACCATAGATTAAAAGAGGATGGGGAGGGGGGAGAGAGAGAGAAATATGTTTGAGAATGATACGGGGAGGACTTAAATGGAATTGGCTTTAAACCGGTTTGTGCAAACAATCTTTAATAGTTCCAGGCAGTGATTTGAGGGCGAGGATTTCGGGAGGATGGGAAAGGAGAAAAGGGAGCCGTTGAAAAAGGAGGTGGGGAATAATAATATAATACGTACGTATAATATATATATATATATAATATAATAAGTACGTCAGGAGCCTTGATAGCACAGTGGTCTAAGCACCCTGTCATTAACACAGCTGCCTGCAATTACTGCTGGTTCGAATCTCTCCAAGGCTCAAGGTTGACTCAGCCTTCCATCCTTTCTAAGGTAGGTGAAATGAGGACCCAGTTTGTGGGGGCAATAAGCTGACTTTGTATAAATATACAAAAGGATGAAGGCTATTGCTTAACGCATTGTAAGCTGCCCTGAGTCTCCGGAGAAGGGCAGCATATAAATCAAATAAAAAAAGAAATTGAAAAAGAAAAAAAAAAGCACCATGCGGAATGATTAATCGTAAAAAGAGGAATGAGATATATCTACCAGGTGGCTGAAAGGGGCTTCTTGTAAAGTTTGGTCCTCTTGTTTGGTCGAATTTGATCTTCTTGTTTGGTCTAGGCCCGTGATGGCAAACCTATGTCACATGTGCCTGGCAAGTGCGGTATCACCCATTCCTATTCCGGGTTCCTGGTGTTGTGGTCCGCCAGCAGCCTGCAGAGCTGGCAGCGGAGTTGGACAGCGATGAGGCTGGGGAAGAACATGGGCCAGTCCTGGAGGCTGGGGAAGGCTCGGATGAGGGCTCTGCATCGGAGGCAGAGATGGGGCCAGGGCCATCGGGGAGTGATGTGCAGACTTCGGAGCCTTCAGAGGCTGACAGTAGAGAGGCAGAGGAACAGGAGGAGCCTTTTCCTAGTGCATGCATGAGAAGAGCTGCCAGAAGGCAAGAGCAGCTAAAGCAAAAGGGACAACTCAGGAGTAAGGCCAAGAGATGATTGCCCCCTCCCATAAAGCTTAAAAGACCAGCAACGGCTTCTGGCCTCTTTGTCGGAAAACAACTGTTGAGAGAATTGCTTCGTCTTTGGCTGTATTTCTTTCTTGTCAGCTTCTTCTGTTCCTGAACTGTTGCCAAGAAAAGCCTTTGGCAGTTTGCCTAATTATCCCAAGGTCAGAGATAAACTGAAGGATGGTGTTTTGAGGACTTTGCTTTCATTTAATTTGGAATACGCTGAGAATGAGTTAAATTCTCAGCTGTTTTAATAAAATCTGTTTGTTTTTTGGAACTGTTTTGCATTTAATATTAACTACGTGGGCCTGGGCCACAACACCTGGCGTGCATGCACGCATGACAATCAGTTGGCCTTCGTGCTTGTGTCAGTGCTGGAAACCGGAAGAGCTGATCTTCCATTTTCCAGCGTGAGCATAGGCGCTGGCCAGCTGATCGGCGCCTGCGCATGTACGGCAGTAACCTGAAGAAACCGTAAGTACTTTCTCCGGCGTGTGCACGCCCGTGGGCCTTATTCCTGGTCTCGGCCCAGACAAGCACGTGCAAAGTGCTGCCTTTTCGGCACTTGGTGCTGCGTGCTTGCGCCCGCGCTCCCTTTTAAGCAGGAATTAGGAGAAAGGGAGCACTGCCCATCAGCTGAACAAGGACATTTTAGGTTCAGACAAGACTCATCAAATAGGCTGACCCCTTCTTCTTTGTGGCAGACCCTCAAATATTGGAAGACTGCTATTTATTTATTTATTTATTTATTTATTTATTTATTTATTTATTTATTTATTCATTTATTCATTTATTCATTTATGCATGCCGCCCTTCTCCGGAGACTCAGGGCGGCTTACAATGCGTTAAGCAATAGCCTTCATACTTTTGTATATTTTATACAAAATCAGCTTATTGCCCCCACAAACCGGGTCCTCATTTTACTTACCTTAGAAAGGATGGAAGGCTGAGTCGACCTTGAGCCTTGGAGAGATTCGAACCAGCAGTAATTGCAGGCAGCTGTGTTAATAACAGGGTGCTTAGACCACTGTGCTATCAAGGCTCTTGATATCATGTCTCCCCTAGTCCTTCTTTTCATTAGAATAGACCAGGGGTCAGCAACCTGCGGCTCTGGAGCTGCATGTGGCTCACTGGGCCCTCTGCTGTGCCTCCCTGTCAGGTGATCCCACCACTGGCTGGCCCTGCCCCTCGCCCTCCCCTCCCAGTCACTCCTCACCTAACCTAAGGTAAGGTAAGGGCGACAGCGGGGGATGGAGAAGCGGCCAGGGCAGAGACAGAGAGATACAGAGAGAGGGGGAGAGAGAGAGACACAGAGATATATAGAGAGAGGGAGACAGAGAGAGACATAGAGAGATACAGAGAGAGGGAGGGAGAGAGAGACATAGAGAGATACAGAGAGAGGGGGAGAGAGAGAGACACAGAGAGATACAGAGAGAGGGGGGAGAGAGAGACACAGAGAGATACAGAGAGAGGGAGAGAGAGAGAGAGACGTAGAGAGATACAGAGAGAGGGAGAGAGAGAGAGAGACATAGAGAGATACAGAGAGAGGGGGGAGAGAGAGACACAGAGAGATACAGAGAGAGGGAGAGAGAGAGAGAGACGTAGAGAGATACAGAGAGAGGGAGAGAGAGAGAGACATAGAGAGATACAGAGAGAGGGGGAGAGAGAGACACACAGAGAGATACAGAGAGAGGGGGGAGAGAGAGAGACAGAGATACAGAGAGAGGGGGAGAGAGAGAGACATAGAGAGATACAGAGAGAGGGAGGGAGGGAGGGAGGGGGGAGAGAGAGATGTCAAAAGGATTTTGTGTTTTTTAACAACTGGTTCTCTGCCCTAATGATCGGCTAGGTAGGCGTGGCTAGGGGGGGGGGTCATGTGACTGGTGGAAGTGAGTGACATCGAGTTGGCCACACCCACCCAGGTTTTGTGGCTCCCGGTGTTTTCTTTTCTGTGGGAAACGGGTCCAAATGGCTCTTTGAGTATTTAAGGTTACAGACCCCTGGAGTAGACCTACCCAAATCCTGCAACCATTCTTCGTATGTTTTAGCCACCAGTTCCCTGTTGCTCTTCTCTGCAGTCTTTCCAGAGTCCCAACACCATTTTTATACTTTGTGTTGACCAGGTATTGATAAAGCATCCCAACTTTCAGCCAACTAACCCAAAATCCAAGCTCCAAACATGAGGATTTCGTCAGGAACAAAGCCAGCTCTGAGATCTTACACCAAGAACTGGTCTCTCTCTCTCACGCAAATAACTAAGGCTTTTACGATCCAGCCATTAAACAAAAACTAGAGTGGAAAAGTCCGAATTAAGATAGTTGATTGGTGTTCTGTGGCCATTGCTGCTTTATCGTATTTAATTGGGATTTAGCAACCCCTAGGAACCTGAAATTAGACCAAATGTCTCTTGGATTAATGAAAGTTTATATAAATGGATGATCTAAGCCGGGGTTGAAGAAGAAGTAGAGCCAAATGGATCTTTACAATTTCTTCTGGGGTAACAGGAGAAGGATACTATAAAATCTCCATTCCCTCCCCACTCCAGGGGAAGGATACTGTAAAATCTCCATTCCCTCTCCATTCCAGGGGAAAGTTACTGCAAAATCCCCATTTCCTCCCGATCAGCTGGAACTCAGGAAGCAGAGAAGCAGAGGGAGGGTGAGGAATGGAAGAAAGGAGAGGAGGAAGGGAAGGGGATAGGGGTAGGAGTGAAGGCAAGAAGGGGGAAAAGAAGAGAGAAGTGGGGGAAAGGGAAAGGAAGTAGGATGAGGTGGGAGAAGAGGTAGCAGAAAGTAGGAGAGAAGAGGAGGGAGGGAAGGGAAAGAAAGGAGGAGAAGGAGGTGGTTTGTTGTGGAATGAGGGAAGAAAGAGAAGAAGAGCAACTCCGAATGGAATTAAAATGTCTTATTTTAATGCTTTCTTTAAGGGAAACATGTATATGTAGGATTTCTTATGTATAAGAAAATGTACAATTTATGTGGGGAAGGGGAAAGGGTGGGGGGGGGAGAAAATTGTTTGAATTTCTTATAAAACTTTTCAATAAAAAAAAAAAAAGGAAGCAGAGAATAGATGGGGGTGGGGCCAGTCAGAGGTGGCATTTACCGGTTCTCCGAACTACTCAAAATTTCCACTACCAGTTCTCCAGAACTGGTCAGAACCTGCTGAATAACCACCTCTGACAGGGGAGATCAAGCTTAGGCCGCTTTCAGCTACACAATGACTCCAAGCTAGATCCTCCCTTGACTCCTCCTTCCAGCCTAGCTGGCAGTTTCTCAATGGGTTTGAGGAAATAGCGTTTTTCTTAACAAGCCACAATTCATGATTACATCTTCCAAAGAAGAAGGTTCTTTAAAAGAGAAAGAGAGCGAGGAGGGACTTGCTAGTTCTGCCTACGTTGTTTGAAATCCTTTGAACTTATGTTTGCTGGTTGGCATCCCAACCCTTTCTGTGCCCGGTTTTTTCTCCTAAACAGATGGGAACGTTTGCTGACGTTTCAGTGACAGCTTGAAAACTTGTATCCTGCCTGTGAGCTGGTCCTTTTTTTGCCGTGCTTTCCATCTGCCATCTCGTTTTAAAACTAGCAGAACAACGCAAGTGAAGCAGTTTCGACTTTTTCCATCTGCGCACGGTTAATTAAGAGGGTAATGAGAGCTCAGAATGAACAAGCCCCACATTAATTCAAGATATGATTAAGGGGAATGTTTCCAAAAACTGCCCAAAAAGAAAAAAAAAAGAGGACTGGGTGGGAAAGGAGAGAGGGCTATTAGAAAATGGGAGTCTGTTTCGGTCCAGAGTTTGGCACCTGGATGGGGTGGGGAAAAAATTACTATTATCTCAAAGATTTCTCGGAATTTCCCAGTAGTGTTTTCAGAAGTTGCGAAAATTTGATTGTATTGCAAGAATGAGGGAGTGGGAAGTTAGTTGAGTTTGCATTTTAATAGAAAATCTGCCCAGTCTTCACTTCATGGACTCATATATGAAGAGAAGGCAGTTTGTTTTCACATCTCTGGGAAATGCAAAGTATTTTAAAAATCCATATAAAATGAGGGGGAATGCTTGCAAAATATAAAAATATCTCTGTCTATAAAAGAAACTGCTCGCCCCGAATCAATCTATTTGGGAAAAATGCACAGGAAGGTTCATTTATTAAGAAATGTTGGATAGTAAAAGTTTGTGGAAAGGCAGAAAATGTCACAATAATCATCTTCTTTTAACGACTCCATAATCCCTTGCGGGGTGAAGTCTGGGCAACTGAATTTATTTATTTATTTTATTTATTTGTTTTAATTTGTATACCGCCCTTCTCCAGCAGGACTCAGGGCGGTGAACAGCCAGAATAAAACAGAACATACAAAATTTAAAAACAGTTTAAAATAATTAAATATTTTTGGCTGCAATTTAAAACAAACCCAATTAAAATCAATTAAATTTAAGCAAAACTGTGGGATCAAGCCAGCAGCTAGCAGAGTGTTTTACTGGCCAGATGCCCTTCCTGTTGCCAATGAGGAGTTATATTCGGCAGATAAATTCTCATTGTTCTCAGAGAGAGAAATATCTGCCTCTACCTAGGATCGAACTCACAGCATCCTGATGGTGAGGTGAGAGCTCCACCTCTAAGCCACCGCACCACTCTCAGAAAATATCACAGTGGTTTGGGGGAAAAGATTGCGGAAGCAAATTGATGCCGAAATACGACAGAATGAACCTGAGTTTGGGAAAATTAGGATTTAAGCGAGAAATTTGTCCTTCCTTGATTTAGCTTTCATTGGACAGTTTAAGCAAGATGCCACCGAGCTCCTTCAATAAGCAAGATGAAGATAAATGACAGGTTAAATTTAGGGAGAACTTTCAAGGACATCTGTTGATTACCTTCCATCTCTATCCTCTCCTTTTTCTAAGATTTGCAAGAGATAATAGTAACTGATATCCAGATGAAAAAAAGAACTTTTAAATCCTGCAACATGGCAGGAGGGCATTTTTGCCCTCCCCAGGCTCCAGAGCCTTTCCTGGAGCCTCCAGGAGGGTGAAAACAACCTCCCCAGGCGTCAGAGGCCTTCTAGAGGCCAGAAACAGGCCCGTTTTCGGACTTCCGGTACTTCCGGTAGGCCCATTTTTCACCCTCCCCAGGCTCCAGAAGCTTTCCTGGAGCCTCCAGGAGGACGAAAACAGCCTCCCCCGGGCACCGGAGGCCCTCTGGAGGCTGGAAACAGGCCTGTTTCCGGACTTCCAGTAGGCCTGTTTTTCGCCCCACCCCCAGAGCCTCCGCGCATGACCTGCACTTACCTGGCATCGAAAATGGGACTCCTGGGAGGGGTGGGGTAGGCAGGGTCAGGCAGTCCTTGGAACAACCGGTTCAGCGAACCAGATTAAAATTAACATCAGGTTCACCCAAACTGGCTGAATCCCATCCCTGGGTGTCTCCCATCTCCTGGAGCCATTTGAGATAGGAGAGCTTTCCCAAAACTTTCTATGAGTTTTTTTTTTTCCATCAGCCTGGAATTGGGTCAACTATATCTGATGAAGCAGCTGGCTTTGGCAGAGAAAAGTTGAGTGCTCGAAAAGACATTTTGCGAAAGGAACAGATGGGAAGTGCAACTAAAAGCAAATAATTATATGGCCCTTTTTCGAAGAGTGAGGTTCTTTTTTTCCCATTTTCTTTTAAGGGACCTGGCTCTAAAAACTGAGATTGAGGAGGGGAAAAAAAACCCCTGAGATGACTCTTAAAATCCCTTCCTTGTAGAGTTTTCAGGAGTTGGATAAAGGTTGTTGATAAGAGAGAGGTCCTACGGATGAAGGTTTGGATGGATATTTCAGAGACAATTTAAATAATTAAACTGAATTGTTAAATTGTCCCACGGGGAGTTGGCCATGATGAGTTGGCCATGCCAAGTTGGCCATGACTATTTGGCTGCAGCGAGTTCTCCCATTCTGCCAAGGACTTGCTATTTGGGCAACCTTCATATTTCTGGCTAAATATTGTTTAAAGCCAGCTTGAAGAAGATCTGGAGTTCTGATGACCTCATCTAGACCCATTTTCAAGAAGGACTTTGCCTCGGCTTTTTCCCCAAAAAAAGCTTCCCAAAGCTCTGGACTTAGTAACCATGGATAACTGTGCTTTAATTTGCCAAGATCAACCAGTGGAGCATAGGCTGTCAGCCTATGGAGGCCATCTTTTTTTTTTTTTTTTTTGGATCTTCAGGGCTTCCACACTTAGTGCTGTGGGAAAGTGGGATTGGGGGTTGCATGGAGTTGGTAGAGTTATTTAGCCATAACAACATTCTTTTCTCTGAGAGTCAAGGACGTTCAGCCTGCACCTGGAGGAGCATGACTGGGAGGCATCGCCAGTTGGGACGGTGGATTGATTGGACCACGTGATGGACATGTGGGTGCAGGGGGAAGGGACATGGACTTTCTTTTGGGTGGTAGAAAACCCGGGAGCTTTCAGATTCAGATTTTCCCAGATGTGCCAATATGACATCTCTAATAAAATGGATATTTGAGGAATTGCTTGCCTCGGAGTCTTACTTGGTTGGGGGGTATTACCCGTGTTTCCCCAAAAATGAGACCCTGTCTTATATTTTTTCGAACCCTGAAATAAGTGCTTGGCCTTATTGCCATGCGCTCAAAAGCTCAATTGGGCTTATTATCAGGGAATGTCTTACTTTGGAGAAAACAGGGTATATATCTATCTAATCTATCTATCAGTTATCTATATCTATCTATCTTTCTATATATATATCTGCTATCTATCTGCTATCTCTCCCTCTCTGTTATCTATCTATCATCTATCTATCTATCTATCTATCTATCATCTATCTATCTATCTATCTATCTATCTATCTATCTATCAGCTATCTGTATTTATTCTATCTATCAGCTATCTATCAGTCTATCTATCTATCTATCTATCTATCTATCTATCTATCTATCTATCATCTATCTATCAGCTATCAGTTATCTGTATTTATTCTATCTATCAGCTATCTATCAGTCTATCTATCTATCATCTATCTATCTATCTATCTATCTATCTATCTATCTATCTATCTACCTACCTACCTACCTACCTATCTATCAGCTATCAGTTATCTGTATTTATTCTATCTATCAGCTATCTATCAGTCTATCTACCTACCTACCTACCTATCTATCATCTATCTATCTATCTATCTATCTATCTATCTATCTATCTATCTATCTATCTATCTATCTATCTACTATCAGTTATCTGTATCTATTTATTCTATCTATCTATCAGCTATCTATCAGTTTATCTATCTATCTATCTATCTATCTATCTATCTATCTATCTATCTATCTACCATGTTTCCCTGAAAATAAGTCCCTGCCTTATATTTTTTTGAACCCTGAAATAAGTGCTTGGCCTTATTGCCATGCGCTCAAAAGCCCAATTGGGCTTATTATCAGGGGATGTCTTATTTTGGGGAAAACAGGATACTTGGAACTCTGACACAGGCCTTCATGATTTGGAGGCCGTCAATGGCTGCCCAAAAGGGTATTCTCAACCTCCAGATATCTAGCAGGGATACCTGTCACAAAATCCACCCCTTGAGAAACTAAATACTTAGTTTTGATAGTCTCACCAGCTTTCGCAGAATAAATTTTTGATCGACCTTATTTTTAGCTTGAATCTTCAGGCTTTGCAAATACAGTTGTTTCCCCTTTTGAGAATGCTTTTTTTCCCTATTTCCTTGGAAACCAGCAGGTAGGCAGAGTTTTTTATTTATGTATTGATCTCTCTAAAATGATATATACCCTTCTCCCTCTTTTAGTAATCCGTCTCCTTTTAGAGCTGCTCTTAACAAGTCTATTTGGAGGTTGGGAGTCCTCTTCGTTTGCTTTTTGGAAGGTGGAGGGGAGAGAGAGAGAGAAAGAGAGGGAGGGAGAGAAAGGGGGAGAGAGAGAGAGAGAGGGAGAGAAAGGAGGAGAGAGAGAGAAAGAGAGAGAGGGAGAGAAAGGGGGAAAGAGAAAGAGAGAGAGGGAGAGAAAGAGAAAGAGAGAGACGGAGAGAGAGAAAAAGAGAGAGAGCGAAAGAGAAAGAGAGAGGGGGAGAGGGAGAGGGAGAGAGAAAGAGAGAGAGTGAGAGAGAGAGAGAGAGAGGGAGAAAGGGAGAGAGAGGGAGAGAGAGAGTGAGTGAGAGGGAGAGAAAGAGAAAGAGAGAGCGAGGGGGGAGAGAGCGAGAAAGAGAGAGGGAGAGAGAGAGAGGGAGAGAGGGAGAGGGAGAGAGGGAGAGAGAGAGAGAGAGAGGGAGAGAGAGGGAGAGAGGGAGAGGGAGAGAGAGAGAGAGAAAGAGAGAGCGAGGGGGGAGAGAGCGAGAAAGAGAGAGGGAGAGAGAGAGAGGGAGAAAGAGAGAGGGAGAGAGAGAGAGGGAGAGGGAGAGAGGGAGAGAGAGAGAGAGAGAGAGAGAGAGAGAGAGAGAGAGAGAGAGAGAGAGAGAGAGAGAGAGACCTACCACCCAATGTGTTGGAAGAAAAAAAGAAGAACATATGTCACCCATGCATTAAAATAGAATTTATCTTACTTTTCGGTGACGTTGCTGTGAAATATGTTCCTTTTTGCTTGCAAAAAAAAAAAATTAATGCATGGAAGAACAGATGGGTCCCCCAAATACGGAAGAGCTGAGTTGGAGAAGTGTCTTGTCCATCCCTGGCAACCTGGATTGCAAACTTTTCCCCCATAATCTGGATAAATGGAGCTGACATGGATTTTGGATTGCTAGAACAATTGCAAGAACAACGAGATGGCTGGATGGAGTCATGGAAGCAGTTGGCGTGAGCTTCAATGGACTCCAGAAGAGGGTAGAGGACAGAAAGGCCTGGACGAATATTGTCATGATGGGTCAGACACGACTTTGCAACTAACAACAACAACAACAGAACAATTGTGGAAACCAAGAACTTGATGGTGACAAGGAAAGGACTGTAGAGATCGAATGAATTCTTGTTTTCAGAAGCTGGTGGATTTCATTGTGAGGTCACGATCATACAAACCGCCTTCCAAACAGCGTTGAAGTCATCCACAATAGACCAAGTTATTCAACTCTTCAATTCCATTGGTTTGTCTTCTTCTTTGTCCAGCCAGTCCATTTCAGGACTGCAAAACATGTACATCATTTTTGTAGCTTCCAAACCAGGATCAATGCTGGCTTATCAAATGACCTTACTTTAGACGGTGGGGAAAGGTGACTTTCTGGAGATACAAGATGTTTAGACCAGCTACTTGAAGAGTTGGAGATGTTGGAGAGATTCAGCCAAGCTTCTTCTTTCTGTACTTCCTCTTTTACCACTTTAGGTAGTTGAGGGAGATGCAAAGTTTTGGTTCTTCCGTTTCTCGTGACCCCAACGCTTGTTATTTGATGCAGCTGTACCATTTCTTTGATGTGGCCTCTCCATCTTCTTCTAGGTCTGCCTCGCCCTCTTTGGCTTTCTCTTCTTTTCATGTACACCTTCTATCAGGGTTCTCCAACCTTGGCAACTTTTAAGACTTGTGGACCTCAACTCCCAGAACTCCTGGCTGGCTAAGGAATTCATGTGTGTGTGTGTATGTATGTATGTATGTATGTATACATGTATGTATAATCTAGACAGTTTACTAAAAAGGAGAGACATCACCCTGCCAACAAAAGTGTGTTTGGTCAAGGCTATAGTTTTCCCAGTTGCAATGGATGGCTGTGAAAGTTGGACTCTAAGAAACCGCCCATCTTGTCTATAGTATAGTATATTATATATATTATATGTTTTATTATTATGTTTTTTATCCCAGAGCTATAATTGCATTCAACAATGAACTAAAGGGCCACCATCAGTGAGCTGTTGGACAGCATTACTTGGTCTGTTGTGTGGATGTTTGGGTGGTTTAGGGGTGGGGAACTGTGGTGGGTGAGAGTGTGTTTGGGGATTGTTATGTGTGTTGGACCTGGTCTTTGGGTGTTAAGTGAATTTCGTTGTATGGGTATACTGTGTATACATGTACAATGACAATAAAGTTATTATTATTATATATATTGTATAGTCAAGGTGATGGGTTTGCCAGTTGCAATGTATGGCTGTGAAAGTTGGACCGTAAGGAAGGCTGAGCGCCAAAGAATTGAAGCCTTTGAACGATGGTGCTGGAGAAGACTCCTGCGAGTCCCTTGGACTGCAAGGCGATCCAATCGGTCAGTCCTAGAGGAGATCAACCCTGACTGCTCTTTAGGAGGCCAGATCCTGAAGATGAAACTCAAATCCTTTGGCCACCTAATGAGAAGGAAGGACTCCCTGGAGAAGAGCCTAATGCTGGGAACGATGGAGGGCAAAAGAAGAAGGGGACGGCAGAGAACGAGGTGGCTGGATGGAGTCACTGAAGCAGTCGGCGTGAGCTTAAATGGACTCCGGGGGATGGTAGAGGACAGGAAGGCCTGGAGGAACGTGGTCCATGAGGTTGCGATGGGTCAGACACGACTTCGCAACTAACAACAACAACATCTTGTCTAGAAGCAACAAACCATGATGAAAGAAACGGTTTAACATCCTAAAACTAGGATAGCATATCTAAAAGGTCTTTCAACTTTCTTCTGCCCTTCATCCTCCTCTATCCATCGGAACAAGGATGGCTTGTAGATGGCCTCCTCTTCTTATGCCTAAACCAGGGGTAGTATCCACTTACCTTCCCTGTTTGCAAATGTGCGTGCACGGGGGCACTTGCTCCGCTCGCTTGCGCCATCTTCCGCGCATGCACAAGGCCTTCTGCGCGTGCGCTGAGCCTCGAAAAACGTGGGAAAATGGGGATGTCATGACGTCCACGTGGGCGGGCGGGGCATCCGACGGTCGCCCTTACTGGTTTCCCCCGAACCGGATGGAACTGGCTGAATACTGAATACTGGCTTAAACGTGTACTTTCTTGACAGATTAAACTATGAAGCCATTAGGGGAGGCAGTTGGGCACTTTTAATAATGCCAGTTAGATTTACCAGGATAGGCAAATAGATGATAGATGATAGATAGATAGATAGATAGATAGATAGATAGATAGATAGATAGATATCAGAAGATTAGGTCTGAAGAAGTTGATTAGCGAGGCAAAAGTTGAAGCCAGGCGATCCGAATGCCACCTGTACAGAGGGGTGTTCGGGAGAGATGATGATTTGGGCTTAATGATCTCTAGTAATTCAAGCTTCCCTGTCCTCTGCGAGACACAGAGAGAGAACGGCAGGATTATGCAGGTGTCATTTCTCACCCGAGGTGGCCAGAGCTTGGGGTCTCATGCCGTTCCTGAGAGATTGGTGGTGTTATTTTGGGGAGAAGAACAAGCAGTGATTCAAAAGATCTAAGTCAAAGAGAGCTTCCGGTTGTCGCCACCTCCTCCTCCTCCTCCCCTTCCCCTTCCCCTCCTTTTCCTCCTCCTCCTGTTTTCCTTCTCCTTCTCCTCCTCCTCCCTCTTCCCCTACCTCTTCCCCTTCTTCTCCTCCTCCTTCCTATTCTCCCTCCCCCTCCCCTTCCCCTTCCTTTTTCCTATCCCTCCTTGTCCTCTTCTCCTTCCCCTCTTCTTTTTCTTGTCCTCCTTTTTCTCCTTCTCCTCCTTCTGCTGCTTCTGCTTCTCCTCCTCCTTCTTCTCCTCCTCCTTCCTATTCTTCCTCCCCCCTCCCCTTCCTCTTCCTTTTTCCTATCCCTCCTTCTCCTCTTCTCCTTCCCCTCTTTTTTTCTTGTCCTCCTTTTTCTCCTTCTCCTCCTTCTGCTGCTTCTGCTTCTCCTCCTCCTCCTTCTTCTCCTCCTCCTTCCTATTCTCCCTCCTCCTCCCCTTCCTTTTTCCTATCCCTCCTTCTCCTCTTCTCCTTCTCCTCTTCTTTCTTGTCCTCCTTTTTCTCCTTCTCCTCCTTCTGCTTCTCCTCCTCCTCCTGTTTTCCTTCTCCTCCTCCTCCCTCTTCCCCTTCTCCTCCTTCCTCTTCTCCCTTCCCGTCCCCTTCCTCTTCCTTTTTCCCTTCCCCTCCTCCTCCTCCTCTTCTCCTTCCCCTCCTCCTCCTCCTCCTCCTTTTTCTTCTCCTTCTCCTCCTCCTTCCTCTGCTTCTCATCCTTCTCCTCCTCTTCTCCTTTCCCCTCCTCCTCCCCTTCCTTTTTTCCCTTCCCCTTCTCTTCCTCTTCTCTTTCCCCTCCTCCTCCTTCTTTTCCTCCTCCTCCTTCTCCCTTTTCACAATTCCTTTTCCTCCTCCTCCTCTTCCTCCTCCTCCTCCAAAGAAAATAACTGTGATATGCCTACCACATGGCATGTGCCTCTGTTTCTACCAGTATTCAGTTGGGCTTTGTAGGGTTTTGATTAAAGCAGGAACTTCTGAAGATGCATCGTACTTCAGTTCTGATTAGCCTCAGGAAGGAGCCAGTCGTTCTTGGATTTTGTAGAGCCCTCCAACATTTTGAGAGCTCAAAGAATCTGGAGGGGGGGGGCAGAATGAATCAGAAAGGATGGTACACTTGGGTTTAATTGTTGCTCCAAACTCAAATCTCAAAGCTAGCCTGGAATTGCAATGGCGATCTATGAGAATGTGTGACCTGCCCCTCAACATATATCTTTTCTTAGTGAACTTTTTATTTTCCAGGTAAAATGGCACTTAAGTGGTTAATTTGAAAAATCTATGAAGGAGATCTAGATTTAGAATTCATAAGTAATCATCTGTCTATCCCTATTTTTCTGTGGTAGGTCATTCTTGGAAATAAGACAGAAACAATTCCTTTGGCCTTTTAGCTTTGACAGGGAAATCTTAATTTTGAGGCAAGGGAAAGGAAAGGGGAGGGGGAGGAGCAGAGAGGAAAAAAGGAAGGAAAATAGGAGAGGGGAGGCAAGGGAGGGGAGAGGAGAGGAAAAAAGGAAGGAAAGGAAGAGAGGAGAAGGAAAAGGAGAGGAGAGGAGAGGCAAGGACAGGAGAGGAGAGGAGAGGAGAGGCAAGGACAGGAGAGGAGAGGAGAGGAGAGGGAGAGGAGGGAGAGGGGAGAGGAGAAAAGGAAAAGAAGAGAGCAGAAGGGAGAGGCAAGGCGAGGAGAGGAGAGAGGAAAAAAAGGAAGGAAAGGAAAAGAGGAAAAGGGAGGAGAGAAGAAAAGAAAAGGAAGGAAAGGAGGAGAGGAGACGAGAGGAGAGGAAAAAAGGAAGGAAAGGAAGTGATGAGAAAGGAGAGGAAAGGAGAGAGGAGAGGAGAGGAGAGGAGAGGAGAGGAGAGGAAAAAAGGAAGGAAAGGAGAAGGGAGAGGAGAGAAAAAAAGGAAGGAAAGGAAGTGATGAGAAAGGAGAGGAGAAGAGAGGAGAGGAGAGGAGAGGAGAGGAAAAAAGGAAAAGAAGAGAGAAGGGGAGAGAAGGGAGAGGTAAGGCGAGGCGAGGCCGAGGAGTGGAGAGGAGAGGAGAGGAGAGGAGAAAAGGAAGGAGAGGAGGAGAGGAGAAGGGAGGAGAGGAGAGGAAAAAAGGAAGGAAAGGAAGAGAGGAGAAGGGAGGTGACGAGACGAGACGAGACGAGACGAGACAAGAGGCGAGGAGAGGAGAGGAGGGAGAGGAGAGGAGAGGAGAGGAGAGAGAGAGAGGAGAGGAAAAAAGGAAAAGAAGAGAGAAGGGAGAGGTAAGGCGAGGAGAGGAGAGGAGTGGAGAGGAGAGGAGAAAAGGAAGGAGAGGAGGAGAGGAGAAGGGAGGAGAGGAGAGGAAAAAAGGAAGGAAAGGAGGAAAGGAGAAGGGGGGAGAAGAGAGGAAAAAAGGAAGGAAAGGAAGAAAGGAGAAGGGAGGTGAGGTGAGGAGAGAAGACGAGACAAGAGGAGAGGAGAGGAAAAAAGGAAGGAAAAGAGGAGAGGAGAAGGGAGGAGAGGAGAAGAGAGAGGAAAAAAGGAAGGAAGGGAGGTGAGGAGAGGAGACAAGAGGCGAGGAGACAAGAGGAGACAAGAGGGGACGAGGAGAAGACGAGAGGAGAGAGGAAAAAAAGGAAGGAGGGAGAAGGGAGGAGACGAGACGAGTCGAGAGGCGAGGAGGCGAGGTAGTGGCAAGGCAAGTCAAGTCACAGTATGAAATAACCTTCTAAATACTGTAGCTAGCAAGCCATGATCATGTTTAAAGAGAAGCAGGAATCTTAAAACAGGCAAACCTGTAATTATATTTAAACTTGAGCTGTTTCTATCTGTATAATAAAAGGCAGAAAACTGTAGGGTAATTAGGAAAGATATACCTAGTGAGCTTCCTAAATATAAAGTTTTCTTGGATGCCTGAGTTTTATATTGCTGGGATAGGATGTTTTAAAAAATGTGCTAGTGGATTTGTCTTTAATGTTTGAGATGAACTTCTTTTCTACTGATAAGTTTTGTGTTCGGTTTATCTCTTCTTTTTTTCTTTTTGATAGATTACCACTTTTATTACCTTTTTTTTTTTAAAAAAAAATACATATATTTCTCACTGCTGCATTCTGCCCATTCAGAACAAAATAAATAAAATGTGGATTATTATTTTTTTTAAAGACGCCGATGCGCCAACCACCATGCTTCAAGGAAAACAAACAAATATATTCCTTTTTAATCTCCATCTGGAAGATAGATGAGGTAGGAGAATTACATCAAGTGCATGGAGCATCCAGCCTCTGATAAGAATAATTTTAATCTTATTTCCTCCAAACCCTTTCTGAATACGGAGAAAGCCATCTCGATGATTTTACACGCAGTCAGCAGGTCAATCAATGGACGTTGGAGCATTCTGGCTGAACGCGATGAAAAATGTCCTCCCCGGAAAATAGCAACGTGACAGTGAAACTCGTGATTTAGAGAGGCGATGGGCTCTTCTTGAGTCATTCAAGCAAACTCCATCTGGGATGCTTTAATCTGGAATTTCATGGGGCTTCGTGGGGCTGCCCCAAAGAAGAAGGGGTCAAGCTATTCTCCAAAGCATCTGAAGGCAGGACAAGAAGCAACAGATGGCTGTATGATTAAATGGGCACAAAATTTTCAAGAGCCAGTAATGATGGAAACTTGGGAAAAGATTTGGATTAGAAATGTGAAATTTACAACAAGCACAAAATTTAAGAGAAAATTTTTATAAAATGTTTTATAGATGGCACTTAGATCCTAAAAAATTATCATGTATGTATTCTAATGTGCAAGCTAAATGTTGGAGATGTGACTGTGATGATGCAACTTATTATCATATATGGTGGACTTGTAGAAAAATCAAAGCATTTTGGATAAAGATTTGGTGGGTTGATGCAGAATATCTTAAAAAGAGACTGAAATTTACTCCTCAGTTGTTCTTACTGGGTATAACTATGGACTGTACAGTTGCAGAGACTAAATTGATTTTGAACTTGATAACAGCAGCAAGATTGCTGGTAGCACAACATTGGGAAGAAGGACTTTTTGCCTACTATTGAAGATTGGATATTGAAAGTAACTAATTTAGCTGAAATGGCTAAAATTTCAGCATATCTGAAGGATCACACACAAGAAAGGTACATACAGGACTGGAGAAGATGGATTGATTATATACAAAATAAGTATCAGACCAAAAAATATCAAATAGCTTATGAATGATTTCTTTTATTTGTATAAGCGTTATATAAGTGATATTAGATGTATTATGTTTAAGAAATAGGATTTTATATATGGGGGGTTAAGAAATTTTCTTATAGGGGTGTTAGTTTAATGATTGGTTAGGCAATTTAGATTATTGTTAAAGATCAATAGAAATACCTTGTGTTCTGCTCTGGGAAGTCGGGGAGGGGGAGGGGGGGTTGTGGGGGTTGGGGGGGTTGTGGGGGAAAATTTGTTTGTTTTTAAAACTTTTTCAATAAAAAAAAAAAAGAAGCAACAGATGGAACCTAATCAAGGAGAGAAGCAACCTAGAACTCAGGAGGAATTTCCTGAAAGTGTTTTACACCCTCCAGTCCCCTAATCCTCTTTGTTGCTCTTCTCTGCACTCTTTCTAGAGTCTCCACATCTTTTTTACATTGTGGCGACCAAAACTGGATGCAGGATTCCAATTGTGGTCTTACCAAGGTATTATTTATTTTATTTTATTTATTAAATTTGATTTATATGCCGCCCTTCTCCGGAGACTCAGGGCGGCTTACAATGCGTTAAGCAATTATAAAGACTTTTGGTAAGGTCTTCTACAAGGACCTTGGAGGTCTTCTAAATCAACCCCCCTGCTCAGGCAGGAAAACCCTATCCCATTTCAGACAAATGACTGT